>NW_026462770.1:0-19859 GCF_021730395.1 Mercenaria mercenaria | reverse complement strand
AGTCAGGTGAACGATATAGGGCCATCATTGTCCTCTTGTCATCCCTGTTATTGTTTTAAGCACTTTGTTCCTGGAGGGTGGTATGCAGTAGCGATAGAAACACTGCCAAAAGATACTAGTGTAACCAGATGGATCAGAAGAAATATATTCTTCATATGTAAGAACTCTCGTAACTGCACAGTATATAGCAGATTACAAGAGTTTGCAAATAACTTACCCTTGTATTCATACTGTGTACAGAAAGAGGTGAAATTTTTTTGAAAGTAAATGCGTCTCGGCTTTTATGGAAAGATTTTTGAAATAGTAATCAAAATATCTCTTTGATTTTCCAATTACATGTAGTTAAGTCATAGTGCTGTTCATTCTTGTAACAAAAATGTATTACATCAGTAAAATGTACTTTTTGCACCTTTCTGTTGTTTCTAACTTACTGAATTCTCCACTGGTTCCAGGTTTCACTATGCAGCTAGGATATGGGACTCGATCAAGAAGTCACAGTTAATTGCAGAATACAACAGGTTGCTACCTTGATTTTATACCAGACACTAAAATCCTAGCAAATTAACTTGTGGACAGTCCAGATCCTAAGGAAATGATTATTGGACACTTAAAATCCTAGGGAAATGATTATTTAACTATAAAATTCTAGGGAATCAATTTGGGGATGGTAAAATCCAAAGGAATTGATTACTGGACACTAAAATCCAAGGAAATGATTACTTGAAACTAAAATCCAAGGAAATGATTACTGAACTATAAAATCCCAGGGAATCAATTTGCAGACAGTACAATCCTAAGGCGATGATTATTGGATGCTCACGGCCTAGGGAATGGATAACATGTCACTTCGCTCTTTTGGGAAATGATTACTGGACACTAAAAACCTAAGGAGATAAGTACTGGACTCTCAGATCGAAGGGAAATTATTACTGACATCTTAGGTTCTAGGCAGACGCTTGGAAACACTCTCGGAGAATAATTGCTGGGCACTAAAATCATAAGAAAGTGATAATCGGAAAATTAAATGATAGGAAAATTATTACCGGACACTCAAATTGTAGGAAAATAATTGCAGGACACTTAAATTCAAGCGAAAGAATAAGTGGATACTGAAAGCTGAGCGAGTTCCAATCAGTATTCAGATTTCCAATTCAGACACTAACTCAGCATATCCCGGATATTACGCTTGCTGAAGAAGATGGTTATATTCAGGAAAAGAGCCAAGTTTTGAAGTGTTGTGTTGCAGTAAAGGTTTTCTAATAAGATTTGCTCATGCTGCATGAATATGTTACTAAAATAAGTAACTGTGAAATCATCAACCCCTTACTCTGCTAAATTTCTATAATGAACATGTCCATCTTTCAATTTGGACAGTATCATTACTTAAAAGGGATGCAAACCAAAAAAAGATACTAAATGACCAACAGTGCAGAACATGACCAGACTCCACGGATGTGCAGGCTCATCTTGGTCTGCAATGGTTGCAAAGGCAGAGCAGGCTAAAGGTTTAAATTCAGGAGCCTCCTTAGGGGAGTCATTAGGGTCCTTAAATTTGAGTCACTTGTCTCTTACAGAAACAGGTTTTGAAACCTTGCTTTAAGCGTAGAATTCTCCTTTTGAGGAAGCCACCCAGCTGCCTTACAGAATGGTGGTAGTTCTGCCCAGGTGCCTGCCCATGATGAAAAAATGCCTGGAGGGGCACCTGGTATCTTCTTCACCATCAAAATTACTGGTGCCCACTTCATGAAATGATTTCACAGTACCCTAATTGCATGTTTATTTTAAGTAAGTTAATAATTGTTATAGGATATGTTATACATTGAAACCTAGCTATAAAGACCACCCTATGGAAGGACAAAAAATGGTCTTTTATTGGCAGGTGTTCCTTATTCACATGTTAAAATATGAAACAGAACAGCCAGGATGTCCCTGTCCAGAAGTGATCTTTAGCTCAGGTTTTATTGTAATGGAAGGGTTGATTCAGAATAATGTAGACTTTTTCCATAATTTAAACCAGTGAAAATATTTTGGTAAAATTCTATTTCTTAAATTAACAGAATATATCTGAATTATTTTTAAAACTCAAGCCTTGTAAGCTTAGTTGCTGTTTTAGTCAGAAATAGTAAGGGTCAGAAACAAGGATGCATTTTTTTTTTGTAATTTTTAAGTATTCTACAATCAGATATCTATATCCGAATCAGTATCACACACTAGTTACAAATTAAGGTGTGGAGGTGTATGCGGTTACTGTTTTTTGTTGGTTTTGTTATATTTTAATGTTAATTAAATATTTAAGAAAGAGGTTCACTGGTCATTCATTTTTCCCCAGTTGATAAATTTCATGCCATTATTTATTTGTTTGCAGTATCTTCACATTATTGAAGCTTGTGGTTGTACAAATACTGCAACTATACTACTTTTGCAAAAACTTTTTCTAGCGATGTAAAACATTCAGTGCATTAATTTACGCAATTTTGTTCCAGTGGATGTTAAATTTATTTGCATTTGAAGTCTACAGGAACCGTATATGATTTTAACAACTTTAACGTGTTACTATGACAACCAGAGTAAAGTAGTCATGATTAACAGCAGTGGTAACATACCAGCAGGTATAAATATGAAAGTATATTTTGACAGATTTTCAGTGTGGTATATTTTTAGCTCACCTGTCACAAAGTGACAAGGTGAGCTTTTGTGATCGCGCGGTGTCCGTCGTCCGTCGTCCGTCCGTGCGTCCGTGCGTCCGTGCGTCCGTAAACTTTTGCTTGTGACCACTCTAGAGGTCACATTTTTCATGGGATCTTTATGAAAGTTGGTCAGAATGTTCATCTTGATGATATCTAGGTCAAGTTCGAAACTGGGTCACGTGCCATCAAAAACTAGGTCAGTAGGTCTAAAAATAGAAAAACCTTGTGACCTCTCTAGAGGCCATATATTTCATAAGAGCTTCATGAAAATTGGTCAGAATGTTCACCTTGATGATTTCTAGGTCAAGTTCGAAACTGGGTCACGTGGGTTCAAAAACTAGGTCAGTAGGTCTAAAAATAGAAAAACCTTGTGAACCTCTCTAGAGGCCATATTTTTCATTAGATCTTCATGAATATTGGTCAGAATGTTTACCTTGATGATATCTAGGTCAAGTTCGAAACTGGTCACGTAGGTTCAAAACTAGGTCAGTAGGGCTAAAAATAGAAAACCTTGTGACCTCTCTAGAGGCCATATTTCTCAATGGACTTCATGAAAATTGGTCAGAATGTTCACCTTGATGATATCTAGGTCAAGTTCGAAACTGGGTCACGTGGGGTTAAAAACTAGTCAGTAGATCTAAAAATAGAAAAACCTTGTGACCTCTCTAGAGGCCATATTTTTCATGAGATCTTCATGAATATTGGTCAGAATGTTCACCTTGATGATATCTAGGTCAAGTTCGAAACTGGTCATGTGGGGTCAAAAACTAGGTCAGTAGATCTAAAAATAGAAAAACCTTGTGACCTCTCTAGAGGCCATATTTCTCAATGGATCTTCATGAAAATTGGTCAGAATGTTCACCTTGATGATATCTAGGTCAAGTTCGAAACTGGGTCACGTGCGGGCAAAAACTAGGTCAGTAGGTCTAAAAATAGGAAAACCTTGTGACCTCTCTAGAGGCGATATTTTTCAATGGATCTTCATGAAAATTGGTCAGAGTGTTCATCTTGATGATATCTAGGTCAAGTTTGAAACTGGGTCACGTGCGGTTAAAAACTAGGTCAGTAGATCTAAAAATAGAAAAACCTTGTGACCTCTCTAGAGGTCATATTTTTCATGAGATCTTCATGATTATTGGTCAGAATGTTCACCTTGATGATATCTAAGTCAAGTTCGAAACTGGGTCACGTGGGGTTAAAAACTAGGTCAGTAGGTCTAAAAATAGAAAAAACCTTGTGACCTCTCTAGAGGCCATATTTCTCAACGGATCTTCATGAAAATTGGTGAGAATGTTCAGCTTGATGATATCTAGGTCAGGTTTGTAACTGGGTCATGTGCGGTCAAAAACTAGGTCAGTAGGTCGAAAAATAGAAAAACCTTGTGACCTCTCTAGAGGCCATATTTTTCACGATATCTTCATGAAAATTGGTGAGAATGTTCACCTTGATGATATCTAGGTCAAGTTTAAAAGTGGGTCACGTGCCTTCAAAAACTAGGCCATTAGGTCAAATAATAGAAAAACCTTGTGACCTCTCTAGAGGCCATATTTTTCAATGGATCTTCATGAAAATTGGTCAGAATTTTTTATCTTGATGATATCTAGGTCACATGTGCTCAAAAACTAGGTCACTATGTCAAATAATAGAAATAATGACATCATACTCAGTTCAACACTGGGTCATGTGGGGATAGGTGAGCGATTCAGGACCATCATGGTCCTCTTGTTTATTTTAACACGACCAGCAAATAACCTACATACGTGTAGAGTAAAATATATCTCAGGTTATTCTGCAATAACCAATATGCGTACAATGAAGTCATCTGATTCAGGTGTGTAGCAAGGTTGTAAAAAGTATTTACCATGTTTTCTAATGCTGTTGATACTAGTATGTTGTGTTAGAATCGAAATAACAAGTTCCCAAGTGTGATATATCCGAGAATAATCAAGAGCTTTTCATTCTTATGCGAATCAATAAATCACACAGGCTACGGCCTTCGTGATATGTTTTTACGCACAAGAACTCTAAATGCAGGTTATTCTATGATAAGCCACACTTGGGAACTTATTATTTCTTAAATGAAATTACCAAGAACAGTCCACATAATTCTGGATCACCCCGCATACCTTAAATTTAGTGGTTTGGATTTGACTTGGAAATCTGAGGTTTCACTATATGGTGAATACATCATCTGTTTTACCCATATCATGCTAAATTTCTATAATGAACTTGTCCATTTTTCATTTCAAACAGTTCATTAACTGTTAAAAGGGTTATTTATCAAAAAAGATACTGACTGAATGATGAACAGTGCAGATCATGATCAGGCTGCACAGATGTGTAGGCTGATCATGATCTGCACTGGTTACGAAGGTCATGTCCAGCATGATAAGGGTTAGTTCATATTTCTAGTAATTCCGTATTGAACAGTTGTCAGATGATCTTTGAAGTCAATATAGTCAGGTTAGGAAATTGAAAGAAGGGAAGACAGGAGATTCCTAATGGGCTCATTTCCTCTTATCTTTTGCTCCTATGTACATGCCTTTCGTACAAAATAGCTGATGCAGACATATAGCCCAGTTAGAACTTGTTAAGATATAGCCCTTAAGCATGTTAAAGGGTAATTCTATTTGTCCTTTCTTGTTTTTTTACTGAATCAAAGCACTGTGACTGCTTTATGGTATGTTGATGACTTTATCATTGTTGTTAAGTGGTGCTTCATCAATGTTTTAAAAAAGAATAGTGGTTTCTCTATTGTCTGCTACTTCGTCCACAAAAAGCTTTGAGTATTAATGTAGGTGGCGCTTGGACACGAGGTTGTGGTCTTGGAAGTTTGGCTTTATCCATTCTCTGTATTGTAGTAAAGTTGATCGATCAAGTGTTCTGCCCTTAAGAATGGCAGACAATGATTCCTGATAAAGGCTGACATGACAGCTCTTTGGGCTGCTTTGCTGTCTTAATATTGCAGAAACTGAGGTCTCAGTGCTCATTTTCATGATGACCTCAGCTTACTAACTCCGCACATGCAGACCGGAAGATAAAGTCACCAGAAATCAAAGGACTGATAGCTCTGGAATGGTGACATAATAGACACGATGAAGTTGTGAATGCAATGCTCCCCCAACCTTGTCATGTTAGACGATATACCGTCCTAAATTTTGAATTTGATACCTTCCCAAAAAATGTTCAAATCTGGACCCAATGGACAGAAAAAAAAATATGGGGTGATTTTCATCCTACACAGAAATAAAACAAACAGATTAGCGGACACCCAAGTTCCTCTTCATTATTAACACATGCTGGAAAATCAGGAAATGTAGTATGATTACTTGATACACTACCCAAGTCCTTAACCAGAGTTTTTGTCTTTTTCGATCCTGTTTCATTGTGTTTCTCTGAACAGTAGACTTCCTTTCCTTTTGGCCCATTTCTGTCAAGGATGACAATTGATGGAGCAAGTATTTACTTAAATGCCTGAGATATTTAGAGATTATTTTTCAAGTTGAAAATGACTGTTTGTTACAATTACACATAAAGCGGAAAAGGAAGCTGATAAAATATATGACGAAAAACATATGTTCTATTGAAGAGCCTTTCCTTAGAGTTTCTCGGAATTTCTGGGTTATGAAGTGTCACAGCCTCTCATGGCTTAATCCTGTGACTATATTCTGGTGTGTATCTGTCATATTATCCAACCTGTTGGTAATATTGTCTGTCCTATGTGTCATAACGTCAACTTTGTCTGTCACATCGTCAATCATATCTGTCATATTGTCTGTCCTATCTGTTGCATAATTCAGTGAACTTGCCATGTACTGGTCACCATTGTGTTTTTAATTTTTATAATTAAATAAAAAATTTATAGATACAAAAAAATCTTCAATGTGAAGGAATACTCATAATCTATGACAAACACAACTTTACTATGAACAAAAGCAATTTGCTTCTTAACAGTACATAAATAACTTCTTGACATATTTGTGACGGCATGATCAGCATTTAATGATCCATACCTAGGGGGAGTGAGGGGGTCAAAAGTTATGGAACATTGTTCTGTAATTGCAAATGCTGAAGTTTGGAAACGGCCCCTAACCATCATAATATATTCACCTTATATAACAAATGATGCCATAATTATGCACAACATTGGATTTCCTTTCCGTCATTATCAATGTTGACTGAATGTCCCTAGCATGAGCGCCAGAACATTAGTGGGTCCTGGGTGGTTGTATTCTGGCCTATTCTTCATGAAGTAGAGTCGGTAATCTGCAAAACAAAATTTGCATGCATTAATCTGTCTGTCTGATCAGTATTATTATTTTAATAGACTTATATAGTGCCCTTTTCATAAGGTGCTTTAAATTTGTAGTCCTGTTTGGTACCATATGACCGATACTGTGTTATTGCGCCGTAACCCCCCTCTTAATTTGAGATTTTAGATCAAGCTGAAGGGATTTGGATCCCTCTGGGACAAACCTTTGACACCTAAATCTTATCCCATATTCCCTCGTTGATCAGTTTATCCACTGTTAATTCTTTCTCATTTCTATTTTCTTAAATGAATCTACAGACATATCCACCTTACATTTGTTCTTGAAATTTTTCCAAGTCCAGGTACGATGAGCTGATCTAAAGAAGATGAATCACTTCGTCTAAATCAACTTCCATTTCATTGTTGTGTATGTCATCTGCAAAAAACAATCACAAATTTGTGATAGTCAGATTGGTAAATTGCTGTTGATTGTCAGATAGGTAAATTGTTTTTCAAATTCTGTATTGAAGGTAAATGAAGTTTAAAAATTGTACTGTTGGGTTTTACCTTGATACGTGATTCCGCAACAATGTGTTCGCGTTTATATAGTCACAATGTGTTTTCACTTACCGTATATTCCCGAATTAAGGCCCCCCCCTCTAATTAACGCCCCCCACCCATTTTGGAGGGGGAAAAAAGTCAACAAGAACGGGAAAAAATCACCTACCTCATTTTTATAAGTCCACATAATAAGTAATTTACAGTACTAAAGTCCAATGTATTAAAAATTAAACACACTTTTAAACAGTCCATGTACCGTAAAGCCAAAACATTTGTACTAAGTACGGTACCTAACAGAAAATTAAACGGTAAATACATTTTTGATTTGTTTTTACACCACTCGCGCACACGCTTCCTGCCGACTTTAAACAAACTTGCAGCAGTGTGTTTACGATCTACCCTTTTCTTCGGCAGTTTTAAGAACTTTTAATTTAAAAGCAGGCACAGCAGCGTGTCAAACCATTGACATTATGTATTGCGCTATTAGCTACCCGCATGTACTAAGGAAAATGTTATCGGAGTACACAGCTGTTTGGGTCATGACGTAATGTGTAGTGTCGCGAGCGTGTCAAAAAGCCTGACATGGAATACACGAGGTACCGTATTTAAATGCATAAAAGACACACTGCATTAAATTGGATGCCAAATAATTACGTTTTAGGGGGATTAAACAACACAGAAACACTTTACAGCTAGTTTGAACGATGTTTTTAAGTTTTGTAAAAATTTTCATTTTTTATTTTTTTACCTCAAATAAACGCCCCCTCTTTGGAAAATGTAACGCCTCCGGGGGCGTTAATACGGGAAAATACGGTACCATTTCTTTCCACTTCCACTTCCATCGCATCCAAGAACGCGTCTGCGATACTGCCTTCCATCGCATCCAAGAACGCGTCTGCGATACTGCAGGCTGTATCGTTCGCATCATTCTGTACTTCATCTGAAAAAGCAATTGTAATATGGTAATTTTCATATGCGTAATATTGATGTTCAAATTTTATATTGAAGGGACTGGGAGTGAAAAGATTTTAATTATGGTTTCGGCCGTTCTGTTTTCTAATTTTATTTAATGGAATCATACTTTTTTAGCTCACCTGTCACATAGTGACAAGGTGAGCTTTTGTGATCACCCTTCGTCCTTTGTCTGTGCGTCCGTCCGTCCGTCCGTCAACAATTTCTCGTCTGCACGATAGTGGTTTCATTTATGATTTTATTTTAACCAAACTTGCACACAACTTGTATCACCATAAGATCTCTGTTCCTTTCTTGAACTGGCCAGAGCCCATTATGGGTTCCAGAGTTATGGCCCCTGGAAAGGCCAAAATTAGTTATTTTGACCTTGTCTGCACAATAGCAGCTTTATTCATAATTTGATTTTTACCAAACTTGCACACAACTTATATCACCATAAGATCTTGATTCCTTTCTTGAACTGGCCAGATTCCATCATGGGTTCCAGAGTTATGGTCCCTGAAAGGGCCAGAATTAGCTATTTCGACCTTGTCTGCACAATAGCAGCTTCATTTATGATTTGAATTTAACCAAACTTGCACAAAACTTGTGTCACCATAAGATCTGGCCGTTCTTGAACTGGCCAGATCCCGTTATTGGTTCCAGAGTTATGGCCCCTGAAAGGGCCAAAATTAGCTATTTTGACCTTGTCTGCACAATAGCAGCTTCATTTATGATTTTATTTTAACCAAACTTGCACACAACTTGTACCACCATAAGATCTTGGTTCCTATTGTGAACTGGCCAGATTCCATTATGGGTTCCAGAGTTATGGCCCCTGAAGGGCCAAAATTAGCTATTTTGACCTTGTCTGCATAATGGCAGCTTAATTTATGATTTGATTTTACCCAAACTTGCACACAACTTGTATCACCACAAGATCTTGGTTCCTTTCTTGAACTGACCAGATTCCATCATGGATTCCAGAGTTATAGCCCCTTAAATGTCCAAAATTGGCTATTTTTGGCTTTTGCAGCCATATAGAGACTTCTTTTTTGGTTTAATTTGATACAAACTTCCAAAATGTCTTCAACAACAATAAATCTTGGATTCCATGACGAACCTGTCAGATCCAGTCGAAGGTTCAAGAGTTATTTTATATCTTATTACCTCCCCTGATTGTAATCAAAATGGATTTATATCAGTAAGTACTTACAGGACTTATTTGAAATTTCATTATTGTCATTAGTTAGACTGAGACAATCGGGGTAGATAACTATGGACTGATTTTATGTCAATTACCTCCCTTTATTTCAAATTAAAATGGGTATATCTCCGTAACTAATGAAGATGCTGATCTGAAATTTCATTTATGTCAACAGATGGACTTGGACAGTGAAGATAAATATTGACTGAATTTATGACAGATTACCTCCTTTATTATTTATCTAAATGAATACACCGTAGCAGCTTCTAATGAGATCGGTTTGAAATGATCATATCATTTTGAGCAATAGTACTTAGGTGAGGGACACAGGTCCATCATGGCCCTCTTGTCAACTTTCATTTATATATTATATCCCTATAACAAATTCACATAACTTATTTGGACACCCACATAAAAGCAGTCGTATCTCTATTTAAAATGTAACGTTTTAATGATGCGCTGCATCTAATCAAAATGCTCTATTACGGCTGAAGTTTAATCTAACTTCCATAATATCATTCCTTCAAGGGAGTACGTGCATACTATAATAATAATAATAATAATGTCTTTATTTCAAGAGGCAACACAGTTGTGCATGCCCAGTCTTCCCTGTGAGCCTCCTTGATATTTACATATGTACAGTTACAAGACAATGTTAAGAACATACACAATGAAAAATCACATATAAAGGTTAACAATAACACAGCATATGTTACAATATGCAGGCTTTCCAGTGACTTTTGAAGAAAAAATAGGAGAAAAGTAGGAGCCTCTAACATAAAAAAGTAGGAGAAAAGTAGGAGGAAAGTAGGAATCAGATCATTAAAAGTAGGATCTTGTAACGGTCAACTTACCATTTGATCTTCTAATTACTCACATGTGCCATCATGTAAACACTTGAAATGAACTCATTCTTTGGTGTATGAAGCTGTTTTCATTCTCATCAGGTTCTGAAATCAATGGAAGTGCTGCCATCAACCTAAAATTTTTTTTTCATTTTATTATTCAAACTGACATTTTTACATATCATAAATCACAATGTTATATAAAAGCTACTGTTCTAGGGAGATATATTGAAAACTTTAAGCATTATGTTTCACAACTGGGCCTTAATACTATGCCTGAAAAGTTCTTTGAAACATATAGATTTTGTCCAAAAATAAGCCAAGTGTTTTCTGCTCATCTTCCCTAGAACAGTCTAGTTAATCTAGACAGTACAAAGTGATTATGTGTAGCTCTTTATATAATTACAGGCAATGGTATTATTAAAGGCACTATAAGCCACAAAGCATCTAAATGATACAGCAAAGTAAAGTATCATGCATTAGCAATAACATTTTCTAAAATGCAAGGTCAAGTAGATTTTAAATGTTAGCTGAAAACATTGACATACAAGTACTAATCTAATACTAAAACAACCAAACATGTATTTTCTACATCTAGCAAGCCATGCCCCATTTTAAAAATAACCCTAAATGATGGACTTAGCAGATATGAATGTTGTGCACTGTATTAATATTGTTAACATCAGTTTGCAATACATATAATATTCCTATACATGATTGTGTCACACCATATTAAGCTATATAACCAAGAGCTGGTTTGTGGCTTATCCTCTCTCTGTATAGTCAATTTCCTTTCTTGTTTGATTTACTTGAGTCCAATGATGTTTTCTGTTTGTACATAAAATTGTCAAGCATCTTTTGCCGCTTGCAATCAATGTCTTGCCTTTTTTCTCTGCAACATTCCAAAGCATCACCAACCTTATCAAGGTTTGATTTGGCAACCTGTAACAATCCTTGTGCTATGTCTAATTCCTGGAAGTCTTTCTTCTTTATTGCTTCAGAAAGTCTATTATTTGCTTCTGCAAAGACATGCTTTGCTTTTGACAGATCATCCTTTAACTGCTGTTCACTCTTCTTTACTTCTTTTTCTTTTTCCCCTAATTTTCGTTTTCTTCTTCATTCAGCTTCAAGTGACTGCTGTTCTTTTTCTCTTTGTTCTTTCAATGCTTGTTTTTTACTTTCAGTCAATCTAAATTCAGCTTTTTCTGTCTCAATTCTATCCTTATACTTCTGATAGGACTTGGCAACAGAAGACTGTAGATCTTTGGTCATTGGAATGTCTGTGACCTTACCCTTGTACATACCAACAGCATCCCTAGTCAACTGAGGCCATTCAGGGATTCTTCAGACAATAGTGTTCTTTCATTAGTTAACAGTTTCTATTGATAGACAGACTTCTTTCGACATCTGCATTCCCATGACTTATGCACAAACAGCTTATCACTAACTTTCTCAGATTTTTTACTTTAGACGACATGATGGTGTTTTCCTGCTCAAGACATAGCCCCAATAATGATCTATTCTATCAATCTCATCCTGGTCATTATATATCTTGCTATCTGGAATATCATCTGCTCTATACAACTTCCATTATCTGATTAAAGGAACTTCTTCTTTTGAAATACCTGGCAGAGTCTCTGATAGCCTTTTCAAGTGTTTAAAGGCACTTTCCTGCTCTCTTACTTCTGGATGTAAACACTGAATATTTTTTACCAAAGCAACATCAACCGGAAGCTTTTTAGCCAAGTAACTTGTTACTTCTTGATAAAATTTCCTCATGTCATATTGCAGACTTTTCTGCTTTCCTGAGTCAGCTTAGATAACGTCTTCTCAGTGTCACTACCAACTTCCATCTCTTTCAAATCAAGACAGTTGTTCAGATCTTTCACATCTAATTTAACCAGTTTAGACCCGATGCATCTGCAAACAATGTCATGTTTGACAAATCTAAGCATCAATGTCCTAATAAGGTCACAGGCTTCTGAATACAACATGTGAATTAGAGGCTCTTGCTTTTGGAACATATCAAAAATCTTTCAAAGACTGGCCCCACACTAATAAGAAACTGAATCTGTGCTAGAATTTCTTTGGACTTCAGCTTTTCACAAATCCTGAGGTACCTAGAATTCTTCTTCAGATACTTGTCAGTTCCTTGATCTTTACTAATCTGTGGTAGCACTTCAAGAATATCTACTAGAACCCTCCCAATGCTTGAGTAGTCTTCCAAGAGCGGGTATCAATGTCAGCCACCTACACTGAACGTGTCTTACAAACATGTTTTCATCAAGATTAAGGTCTTCCAGCACTGCAGCATAATCTTCTCTCTGACAGGTGTGTGATTTAAACCACTGAAAGAGGTCGATGGCTAATTCCTCTGCATCCTCACCATAGACATTAAGGACCTTTTCTGAATCCATTGTGAACAGCATGTATAGAACATGGAACAAATTCAGTAAGTTCAGGTAGACCGAGAGAAGCTTTATGTGTATTGACATGGTTCCAAACAGTCTTTATTAACATTGGGACCATCACTCCCAAGTGATACTAATAAATCTAAAGGTATCTGATAAGGTGTTTCATTCAAAGTATCAATTAAAGCCTGTCCACATCAACACCTTTGCATGACCAAACAGTTCACTCTTTAAAAACATAGTGCTTATTTCACCTTTCTCTTCATTCCAAAACCTGATTAATATATCACACTGTTTCATATTTGGACTGTACCAGTTTCATCAAACTGAATTGTATATGGTATCTATCAGTTGCTATTTTATTTGCTATAGTCTGTCTAAAATAAGGACCAAGCCATCTGATATCATATATGATACTTTTGATTTACTCATTGTAAAGTCCTTTGCCACAGAGCTACCTGGAACATGCTTTGGAATAACTCTGGTGTCCCATCACAAGAACTGTATGTGTAACACTAGCTGCTACTTTAAACGCCCACAGTGTCTCTGCTTTACAAACTTGCTCCTTAGGGATAATGACTGGAGCTGAATGATTGAAGATTTTTTCTCGGTATCACCTCTCCTTGAGAAGTACTTGCAACAACACTGCTCTGTTTTTCAACAAAGAACTTCTTCTGGGAGCATGAATTTCTTAATTTCATATTATCTTTGTGCTTTTGTCCATCAGCATGGTTCATAGTTGCCCAACACCAGTATTGGAACATGAAATTGATTTATCACAAATAAAGCAGAAGCCATTCAAGTTAGATGACGAATCCTTTCTACACCATGATTAAGTTTGTGTCATTTTTATCAATCTTATTAAGCAAGAAGCATTATAATGAGTCTTTCCACTGGCATAGTAGTATTCTATGTTAAAGGATGTTAGTTTATCTTTGGTACATCTAGACTGTTAGTTGACACCTGCAAAATATATCAAGTTAGCTCAGCTACTACAAGCATAATGTTTGCAGCTGATACTTCAAAAGCTCAAATGTTTTCTTAAAACATTTTCAGTGGCTTAGAAATATTTCATGTAATTATACATCAAAATATAAATTACATTTGAGAGAAGTACCAGTAGCAAACTGATCAGGTTAAGGCATCCCAGCACTGCTACAACAAATTCTTATCCGGCTTAGCCAGATAGAATTATAGTGGTCACTACAGTTATGTTCTACCTTAACCTATGCTTAGAGTGAACAGAAAACATTATAATGCACTTTGAAATAGTGAAATTCAGATCACAATATTTTATGTTTTAAAAGATGTCTTTAGAAAATTGGGTCTAAGTCAAAGTACAGTGTATCATTTCTGTTCACCCAATTCCCTCAGTTTGCACATCATTGGGAAAGAGTTACAGTGCACAGCATCATATCGTTAGCCTATTGTTTCAAATGTGTATCTCTTTACCTTAGAAGACAATATTTGCTGGATCCGCACTGGAAGATTCCCTAAGAGTCAATGGCAGCATGTCCAGTAGTCCAATCAGAGCCTGATGAGTAGCTATCACACCATAAATCATATAACACAATTCATTCTACAAATAGACTAAAGCATAATCATGTTAACTACTTAATTTAAAATTTCATTGAACATGTTTTTTTTTTTTTTTTTTTGGGAAATAAAAAAAAGAAAGAGAAGGGGATTTTTTCTGAAAAAAAGTGGGAAAAAAAGAGGAAGGATCTAATAGTGGGAAAAGGGGGAAAAAGTAGGAAAATAGGCTACTTGAACCCTGAAAGGGTTATACTTCCATTTCCATCCCTCCACGTCTCCACCCAAGAATGCATCGCAATACTGGGCTGTATCATTCTGTACTTCAGAAAAAAGCAATTTAAATATGGTAATTGTCATATGCGAATTTTGAGTTCAAATTTTTAGAAGTACGGGGAGTGAAAAATTTTAATTTGGTTTTGGGCCCGTTCTGTTTTCTAATTTTTTTAATGGAATAATATTTTTTTTTAAAACTAATCCCTTAAAAATTTTCACATAACTTATTTTGACCCCCACATAAAAGCTCGACTCTATATAAAAAAACTTTTTTAATGTGCGCGCATCTAATAAAAAAGCCATTACGGCTGAAGTTTTAATCTAATTCCTAATATTCCTGCCAGGGTAATGCATAAGGGGAAAAAAGGGGAAAAAAATACTTCGAAATGGGAAAGCATGAAACTTGGTACAAATATTTAGGGCAAAATACAAAAATGAGCAGAGCCCCACCCGAAAACCCAATATGGCCGAAAAATAAAGTGGCCGCCAAAAGTAAATTTTTTCAAAAATACATAATTTTTTTATATAAAAAATTTCTTTTGACATTACAGTCATCAGTATAATAACAAAAACCACCTGCCTGAAAAAATCCAAACATATATATTAACAAAAATACCCCCTTTTCTAAAAAAAATGAAAAAAGTTGTCTCCCTTGGATAAAATGTGCATTAATCAAATCTTTTAAAATTTGAATCAAAATTAAGTAAAAAGGGAAAACTGGCTATAAAGAATTTAAAATGGAAACCCCTTCAAACTTTAAAACAATTGAAAAATAATTAATTATAAATAATCGAACTTCGGTACGGAACCCATCAGGCCCAAATAAATTTATTCGAATTATCGGTATTTATATGATCGAAAAATATTTTTTAAAAAAGGAAATTTGTTTGGGCCTGAGATAGATTAATTAAGAAGGGTGTTCAAATTTATCGTTTTGAGAAAAAAATTTTTTTGCTGAATTTGGTATTATGAAAAATGACATGTTTTCACTTTGTCTTATTTTTTGTGCCAGATTTGAAAGTGTTGCTGATTCATTTAAATTTTTTTACAAAGAGAACAATGCACTTAATAAAAAATAAATTCTTATTATGTTAGTGGATAGACCATGTAACACCCGGGCCTGCAGATCATCATGATTTCTTTGGGAAAAAGTCTTTCCCGGGTTGATCAGCGTAATCAAATTTACTTTTGCATGTCCCTGTAAATTTGTTTTTGTCAAATTGAGTTTTTGTCCATAACAAGGGTTTTATTTTTTAATGTCATAAGCAAATAATTACAGTCCTAACCCCTATCCTCCGGGCAAAGACCAGAAGATCATCGTTTCTTGAAAATTTTGACGCAGGGGGAGGGGGATCAAACTCGAAAAAAAGTCAGTTAAAAAATTAAAACTGCGCCTTTTAACACCTTGCCAGGTTCTCACGGTGTCTAACACTTTCCAAATTTTTCTCACCACGCGCTTTTCACTCCAGTGTGTTTTTACTACATTTTTAGTACGTCATCAGACTGCACCTCTCCCTTCCCACGCTTTAACCATATGTTTATCACCTTTTCACTACATTCGTCGGTATTTAAAATACACGCCATGCGCCCTTTATTTTTCATTCCTTCGCAAGTGATATTGACAAAATTTTGTCCGCATCTAACTCAACAACCAAAAAATTACAATAAACGACAAACCCCCCACCCCACCCCAACGCCCCAAAGAAGAAAAAAGAGCGTCTTATAGAGAGACGCGGTGGAATAACAAAAGCATGTAAAGGGATATGGGAGGTAAAAAGTCAACACAAGCGCCAGTGCTGTGGTCCATGATTATTGGAAATTTCCATGAGTTTTTACCCATTGCGATTGAAACGAAGTGAGGGAAATTTGGGACCAGTTTTCATATTTTAATTTTCAAAATCTAAACCCAATCATGGGAAACCTGCTGCAAACGTGAATAATTTTAAGAACCAAAAGAACGTTTTAAATTAACCTTAGCGGTAACACAAGGGGGCATCCACGACCGGTCATAGCAAAAAGCGTAATAATTTTTGTAAGAACTCCATTGACGTAGCAGAACGAAATGAAAACCCCAATGAAGCGCATGACACGCCTGGTCCTTTCCCGTCCCCCACGCTGACTATGTCCTACTGGGTTTTTGTTACTCTTTACACGTCCTTCCTGCTTCCTGATTAGCCCGCTTTACTACATTTTTTTTAAACAGTAAAAATCCCCCGCTTCTCTACCTCATGGAGACCATAATTTTTAAATTATCAGTTTATCGGAGGCACTGTATTTCTTCTACTTGTACAAGTTCTTACTAGTCCGCTAATTTTTATACGGTTGTGGGAAAATGGTGAGGTAACGGGGTAAAATTTTTGGCAGAAACTATAATTTAACAAAAAAAAAGGCTCTAATATCTTTTTTGGGCTTTTTTGAAATTAAAATTAAATTAAATGTGAGTACTTGGGATTTTTCTAATGAGCACGGTACATTCGAAACACAAAATACAAATTTTAAAAATTTCTGTTTTAAAAACGACAAATAAATCTATTACCATTTGACTTCCAGTTAAGCGTTTCAAGAAAATAACACTGTCTTGTCAACCAAACTAACCAGTACAGCTCGCCTTACCGGGAATCAAACTTTTAAATGCTTTTTCATCTTCCTACAAACAAAATGTTCGATTTATTTGGGTATAAATGGGGCTTCGATACCCTTTTCACAAAAAATGTCGAGTAGCTTGAAACAACCCTCGTTTCCTTAGTTTTGGGATAATGGCATTCCTGATCGTCGCTACCCTCTTAACATACTAAAAAAGGTTCCCATTTTGGCAGGCCCCTTTTGGGGTCGGTGTTCTTCCTTTCCTAAAATTCCTAGTCAAGTAAATAAGGCGACCAAAAGATCTTTGATATATTGGAAACCTTTCCAATATTTCTGTCTCAAGTATCCAGTCTCGTACCAATACCCTCAATGCATTTTCACCTCGATAAAGTCTGACAGGAAAAACTAATTGTCAAACGGCTGAAATCTCGCACTCCTTATGCAAATTAACAAAGTTGTCGACAACTCGTGCTTTTGTATGCAAATATCTGACAGTACCTTTTTTCAGATTTCGCTCACTGTTCAGAGTAATTATTTCACGAATAGTTCTAAGTGTTGTCCCTAAAAACAAATTTTTTATTTTCAGCCTTTCTTCTTTTTACACGTTAGCAATTTATTACCAACATTTTGATGCGGGTGCATAATAAGGAACATTGTTTCTTTGATCCTATACCCTCCTATAATCTATTCTTGCATTTCGAAGTCCCAAACTGAAAGGGTATTGTGTTTTGGTGTCAAAGAAACTACAATTTTTTTTTAAACAACTAATTAATTTACCTTACAATCTCCCTTTACTTCATTTAACAAGGGTTTTTAAAAAGTCTTAGAAATTTTCAATTTGAGTTATCGAAGAATCCCCTTTTTCAAATGATGGCCGACTACAGACGGGCAAATGATTTACAAGAGGGAAAAATAAATAAAAGCATGTTCCAATTTTTCCCTCCTAGAAATTTTCAAAAAACAATCTCTCCTTTTTTGAAGAAAAGCAGGATGACCTTTTTGCATATTCGTCACTTTTGTTGCCAAGCAACAACATTTGTTTCCATATGAACAAATTAAAAGACATTTGGCTTCTCGCTTGCCATCACCAGACCCGTATCTGAAAATTCTGCTTTGTTTCAAAGTTATTGCAGATCCCACTCTTTTTTTTTTTTTTTTTTTTTTTTTTTTGGGTTGGGTTTAACGTGCACCGAAACCAGATAGGTCATATGGCGACTTTCCGCTTTTGATGGTGGGGGAAGACCCCAGGTGCCCCCCGTGCTTATTTCATCACGAGCGGGCACCCGGGTAGAACCCCCCGACCTTCCGAAGCCACTGGAGGGGTTCCCCAAAAGAAATTTTTGCCCCGAGTGAGGGTCGAACCCCTCGATGGGGGCAAGTGATTTGAAGTCGCGACCTTAACCCCCGGCCACGGAGGCCCCTTATACACACTCTGCATGGCTGACTATTTACATGCTACAGGGGGAACCCTAAGCCCCCTGCTAAAAACTGGGAATGGGTAACAACTGTTTCAAAAGCGCTGGGAGGGAATTCAATAAAAAAATTAAATTAATATATTAAAACAAAATTTCCTTTTAAAAAATGAAAAAATCCCAAATGATAAATTAAACAAGTTTTAAAGGTTAGTTTTTTTTCCCTTACCAGGAACAAAAGAAACTAACATCTTTTGAAATTTTTATTTTTGCATTGAGCAAATTTTGGTTTATTTTATTTTTACATTTTTAAAATTTTGTGCATTTTTGGGGTGAATGAAATATAAGACCTTTCATTTGAATCTTCTAAGGAAAATTTAGTTTTTGGGGGCCATTTTGAAAATGGCTGCCTATCGGCCCTCTTTACAGATACAAAGGGTCCCATGAAAAAATTTTTTTAATGCTTTAATAAATAGCGGGCCAATTTTGGTGCTTTTCCCATTTTCTGAAATATTTTTGGTTTTCTGTTCGAATTGATCGCACTAAACTATAATAATAATAAGTCTTTATTTAAAAGGGGGCCTCCCTGGCCGGTGGTTAGAGCTTGATTCAAACCATTTGCCCCTCACATGGGGTTTGAAACCTCATTTGGGGCGTAGAAATTTTTCAGGAGGAAGCCATCCAGCGGCTTTTCGGAAGGGCGGGGTTCTACCCCCGGGGCCCCCTGGATAAATAGTGCACGAGGGGGACCGGGGTCTTCCCCACCATTAAGCTGGAAAACCCATTTGACCCAAAATTTTTGTCGGCGCTTTAAACCCAAAAAAAAAAAATAAATAAAAATTTTTTAAGAGGCAACCAAATGTCATGCCCAGTCTTTCCCTGTGACCCCAGTATTTAATTGTACAGTTACAAGACAATGTTAAAATATTACTGAAAAATCACATATAAAGTTAAAAAAAACACGCAAAAATAGTTACAAACATGATCAAAAGTTTTTAAGTGAACTGAATGAATACAAAAATTTAGGGGGCTACAGTTTGTTGCCACCCCAGAACCCCCATTTATTTCTTGCTTATGTGGGTATAAATTAAGTTCAAAAAAAAACTCCGCATGATGTGTCCCAAAAAAGGCATGCACGCAT
>NW_026462769.1:0-16089 GCF_021730395.1 Mercenaria mercenaria | reverse complement strand
ATTCGAAGTCAGTCATCATAAGCACTCGGTCACAGAAGTCCCAATTATAAGTTAAAACGTCCTTTAATAAACAGAGTAGGTTCAACATTAATTGTGATATCTTATATTAAAACTTTAATCATATTTTTAACGTCTTAATTCATTGATTGAACGCAAGAATGATAAAAAGTTAATACACGTCTGCATATCACGAACATGTCTTAAATGATACCTTTGTAGAATGCAAAATGTATTTAAGTTGAAAGTATACATATACTCAGTGTGGTATTTGATGAATCGTCGAATTAACCTGAAATGATAGTTTCAAGTTAAGAAATTCCCAATAAAGACTCGTTATGCCCCTCATATTTTAAAACGAATTGTAATATGAAACAATTCGTGCAAAGTTCCGTTAAAAATGGAAGTGTTTTCTACGAAATGAAACGGCAGGGGCGCGAGAATACGAGATTTAAGATGTTTAATGACGGGCTACTCACTTAAATATGGAATGAGGGACAAAAACACGCTAATTACATCTGAGAGATCAAATTGCGGCTTGGCAGAGTGAAAATACGTTAATAAGTGTTCTTTTTACGTGGAGTATTTGCCACCCGACCCCGCCGTTTAGGTTTTAAAATTTTAACATATCGTTCTACGTCCCCGCAATCCAGTTGTTAAGCATATTTACCGGGCGGGGTCGCGGGCCGCAAGGACGAAACGGCGCAAATCAGTCAACATGTTAGGTACTTTATACAGTGAGTTTTCAGATAAAAACAAACATGATTCGTTATTTTTTGTGTTGAACCTATTCATTATACTGATAATGTACTTCAAAATTAAAAACGCAATATCTAATGAAAATTGTATTAGAATAAATTATGTATGTTGGCTAGATGTATATTCAGCCAATTGTATGAAGTAACAAATTACCGTCTAGCTTTTAAATCGGCCAATATCAGATTTTAAGTCCCTGATCCATGTAATATGTTTCAATAACCTTTAAGTTATCACTTTGTAAAAAGATATTTTTTAAATTTTTTAAATGAATTTGTGCAACAAACTAGAATAATGTTTGAAAAGATGAAATATATTGGCAAATACAATTATGTGCTATAGTTAATACCAATGTGTTTAGCTACGTTTTATTGCCAGAACGAATGTTTCATTACATCTTTTAGTCACAAGACCATTTGAAATGATAGAGAAAACAGGATCATCAAAACTTCATCTTGTTGTAGACGCCTATTGCCATGCCATTACAGCTAAATTCCCGAAAAAGAGGTAATACATAGATTTTTATCTTAGCCCGATAAACTATAATAGCCATTAAAGTGTCTTTAAAGTTCATAAAGTACATATAATGCAGAATAACATTTGCAAATGAGCGCCGCTTTGCGAAATTTGCGACCTGCAGGGATCCGGATCATTGCATATCTATGCTGTTTGTTTATCTCTATGTCCATATTTTTGCTGACATTTATGCAGTCTGGTCTGGATCCATACTGGTCGCGTTAGCACAATGACACTCAAAATACACTTTCACTGAGGCAGCAACGTAAGAGAGATACCCCGTGATTCAAAAGTTGCCTTATGAACCAGACATTACCGTGATACCAATGATGTGAAATGGCAGTGTTTCAGAACGATATCTATGAGAAGACGTTTATAAGCATTTGCCTTCGTCTCTGATTTATTTACATACATTTTAGATTGTTGTGTTTCTTTGATAGTTGTTTATTGTAAAGGTACAAATAAAAGTTTACTAGTAACTGAAGGTTATTGTAACCCTCTAAAGACTAGTACCCTATGGTATTTACCTCAACCGAAATTACTTTTACTTTGGTCGGCACAGTACCATCCATTTCAAAATGTTGACATGATTTAATTAAGTACTGTAAAAGTTTTGCTATTTGTTGATTTATCTTTGGTGTATTAGTGCACGAAAATTGATGAACCTGAGGTATGTTTATGAAGATAGCTTTGTTATCCTTATCATGTTCCATAAATTTTGTATACACTACATGAATACTTTCATTCCCTATACACATAACCTTTAGCCTACCGGCGGCAAATGAGTCTACTTTTCCGACCAGAGCAGACCAAGCTGATCATGGTCGATCATGGTCTATACTGTTTGCTATTCAGTCAGCAAATCTTCGGTGAACACCCCTTGGGATAATAAATGGTACTGTCCAAAATGAATGATGGACCAATTCATTATAGATATTTAGCAGGGTTAAGGTTAAGACAGCCGATAAAAAAATTCAACGTTATAGATGATCGTATGGCAATGTCCCAAATGGTGCAAGAGTATGGATCTATTTGTATTGTCTGTAGTATGTCATATAGAATATTGCTGTCAAAATCGTAATGTAACCGCCATTTCTAACTTTTATGTCTGTCTAAACAATTTTCAGATACATCATTTAACCTCCCAGCCAGCCTTAACGACGCCGGTTATATTCATGCTCATCGTAATATAAATGAACACAATGACCAATTTTTATTTTTGGTGATTCGTTTATTATAATAAAATTATCACCGATATGGATTGAGTTCCATACATATATTTTTATGTTATCCGCTGTATGCAGCACTATGCACCGTGCTACCGTGATTTATTTTTATTCGGTCATATAAGTTACATATTTTCAAACAATTTTAATATATTTTGCAGATACCAGGTCGGAAATGATGCAAAGTACTTTTACCGGTTGTTGTGGAATCTTCCAGAATGTATAAGCGATTTCATAATAAACTGGCAAGGAGCTTACTCAATTTAGAATATCATTACATTTCGAAATATACAGATGGACATAATATAATTTTGATATTGGTCTTCTTCTATTCTATTTAATTTAATCAGCATATTTATTAGTTTACTCGTTTACTCTGTTATCAAGTACATATGTTAACTTTTGATCATACTCGAAAGTACGAATAGATTAACACAATAAGTAGTGATGGGCTGGTCAAAGAGAAAATGGGACTCAGTGGCCGAGTGGTTAAGGTCGTTGACTTCAAATCACTTAGCCCTCACCATTGTGCTCGGAGGTGCACCTGGGGTATTCCTTCATCATCAAAGATGCGAAATCGCCATAATAATTGATATAATTGATAACTGTGTCGGTGGGACGTTAAATGCAACAAAACAAACAAACGAATGAAAGAAAGAAAGACGGAAACTTTAAAGTTCTTGATCGTAAGTGGATTTTCGTTAAAAGCATCAAGACGACTAATCGCACCTCGCAGAATGAACACAATATTAGACCAACCTTATTTACATTTACCGAATGAATATTCAGTTGGACACACTGATAAACTGACAATTGAGACTGAATAATGTCTATAAGATTTTCCATAACAAGTATCCCAGTTACATGCAAGAACACTTTACCAAATACAGTGAAATCCATTCTTACTGGAGCAGATTTTATCTATTTTTTATATTCCACAAGTCGATGGGTTTACAAGCAAATTCATTTGATCACAATGCAATGAAGGACTGGAATAAGTTTCAGGCTGACATAAAATCAACAAAGTCCAAGGCTACTTTTAAGAAACTTTTAAAGAAACATCTATTAACAGAAATGGAAGCATGGTATCTTTAAGTATGACTACTAAAATATCTTCTTTCAATACTAAAGGACTCGGCAATATCAAAAAGGGAATGTCTTAAACTGGTTAAAAGATAGTAAATTCATATATTTTGTTTCTTTAGGAATTGCAATGTAAGAAATCAGAAAGTGAAAATGGAAAAGGATGTGGGGTTCAAAGGATTTTTGACGGACAAGGTGGCGGCTTAATGCTAGCTCTCCCTCCAGGGAGCATAAAGATTTCAGCTTCTGAGGTGTTTATGTATGTTACATCCTAATATCTGAGCAGAAACAACCCCAATACAGAAACCTAATCGTAAACTCGTACAAGAAATTTATCACACTAAAATTCCGTTTAATGAGATGCCAGGCACTCACGAATTACTTTAAATTAAATAATTTAATCCAGTTTTCTTTTGATCCTACATACAATAATCTATGCAACGCAATAGGAGGACGAGTTATATACGATCAAGTTACACATAGGTCTGCATTATTTTGCCCACCATTGCAGTTGTGACGTGATAAAGATACTCTTCATTTGAACACAAAAATGGGCGGTATAGAATCACCTTGTGACTTAACCTTCTAAGTAAAGGTATAATTTTCATGACCTTTAATCGAAATGGTTGCATTTACTTAACTAAATTGATTGATAAACCAAATACAATCTGATCACCTCGTCCTTTATGTTGTGTATCATACGAAGGATATGGAAATAACTGATGTTTTACGACTGAAACAAAATATTCCTGTGACGTCATCAGTTTCTCAGGAGAGTCAGTGCGCAGATGCTGCGGTTCGACACTGGTACGTTAACTTAATGGACGCGACCACCATAACACAAAATATCGTCATTTAAGTTAATATGAAGCGAAAAAAACAAATCATAAAAAGTCAAATTTTGAGAAATGCCAAGGAAATGTAGAGCGGGTGTATTGCAATCTGTAAATGACTGCCTTAAAACATATGTATGTATTCAAAGCGTGTGACCAGACGAAAATGATGGTGGTAAAAAAAGTGCCTCAAAAGTTCAAAACCGTTTACTTTTGACGCATATTTGACTTGAATCTAGCTGGATTGATGACTGTTTCCGTTTCGAATAACCTCCTTTTCCTCAGGTAAGATTTTAGGCCCGACCGCCTACACTGAGCAAGGAAAATCGATTCTTTGCACAACATTCTATAAACCTCGTAAATAACCAGTTGAATATAAATGTTTTTCAAATACCTCTCTCTATTTTATTAAGAAAACATACCCGGGCTAGTCTTTTTCCCGTCGTACTATGTATTGTAATACCAAGCGACAGTATAGTACCCGGATGCAATGTTGTTTGAAACGGACAATACTTTCCAGGCTCCAGCTCAGCGCAGAAAATTTAAGGCAGTCGTAGAGAGACCACGCTAAGCCTTGTAGAAAGTTTAATACAGTATGTATTCATAACTCTTGTATATAAACCGTAAATATATATGCTTTGAATCTATTTTCATAAGATCAATTAACGACATATCACATATACATGGTGTCAAAAATAACTTGCAATTAAAAGTAAGAAATAGATCTATTGGAATTTAATTGTGGATACATTTTTATAGTAAGTAATCAAGGGTATATACGGCATGAAATTCCCAAGAATGAACTGGGAAAAGCTTCGCAAAGAATTTTGATATTTTTACCATCTTTGGCCTTATGAAAGATTAAAGCACATAATATGCAAAAGTTATGAGATTAAGAAAAATCAGTAAGAGGAATGAGTCATACTGTTTCGACAAAAAACACAATGGAAGAATTCGATATTCCTTGATAAATACCAATCATTCGTTCATTCGATTTAAACTACAAGTAATCCAAATACAAGTTTCACTATAGGTAGACAAGCTTTTAGTAGCACATTGCACCTTTATTCAATTTGCAAACACAATAAATATAGATGATTTTACGCGAGTTATTGGTTGCTATGCTAACCCGCGGATGTTTTGATTTTAACGCGCATGCACTCTTTACCTGTTGCAAAAGAACTCTCAACGATAAAAAACCTACATAAAAATGTTATTTTATTACGAATTGTTTTGCCATTATTAAGATAATTTCAGTAAAGTAATTTATCATACAGTATACTTTGATTAAAGACATACATGTTGATTAATCATATCTTACCTGAAAAGCCTGCTATATTCTTATTTTCGTCAGAAAAGAACAAGCATTTCCAGTCTATTCCACACATCATACAAATATAAAACTTGTTCCTTGCATTAAAAAATATATTTTTTTCATTACATCTGTTTTTCCCACAACTTCAAATAGTTGTTATATATTTCTTTTTCTCCGTCTTGAATGACACCTACATACTTTGGGGTCGCGGCTCCATGTCACTGAAGTTGCTATTTTAAGTGATATACCGGAAATCATTGCGTAACTATTATGTATACGACATGATAAAACATAGGTTACCTGGGTAATCAAGACCGTAACTTAATTTCTAAAGTGTCCCCTAATTAGAGCGGACCATAAAAGTTATTGAAGCAAATAAGATGGCTTTGATGTGATATACATAAATGCCTTGGGTCATTAATACCATTAAAAGAACGCACTCGGATTAACATATCACGTGGCGGAGCTGTTTTGTGAATAAAAAAATAAACATTTCACGTGATATCTAGTATTTTAGCATCTATAAGAATATACGTTGGAACTTTAATGGACATTTCCTTTTAAAATGATGAAAGTGCATTTACAAAAAATCGAAATTCGTAAGAAATGAATCAAATCAAGGACTGTTGCTTCACAACGAAGGAAAATACCTGACATAAATATTTTTGTTTTGTTTCTTATGTTTACATGCTAGATCATTTTCATATCGAAAATGTATTGCAACAATTTTAAGATGATTATTATTATTTTTGAATACTGAATTAATTGATCCCAATTTGAGTATAATTGGATACAAAACCAAAGGCTGACCTTTGTTAATTGAACATTTTATTTTCAACTTCGACTTTTAATTTCATTTTAAGTATCATGTAAGCTAACTGTGACATGTAGTAAGTTATGTGAGATCACGTTAGGAAAAAAAACAAAGTCTTTGTTATTACCTAATTATTTCATGGAAAATATCATTCTTTATTTTTCTTAACCTAAATTTGTCGAGATCAAAATTGCCGAATAAATAGTCTATTAATCTAAAATCATCAATGATAATGCGCATAAGTTAAAGCTTTGGGTTTGCTAAGATCTACATATATTTTCCTTTGTCTTTCGGTGGATACTTACTATAAAACAAACTCGTTATTGATCGAATAGATTAAAATACAATATAACTCTAACGTAATTTATATTGTGCAGTCATGTCTTTTTGCCCTACGTGAGTGCGCATGCGCGAAAATTGTTTCCCGTTGCCAAGGAAGTAGCTCTCTGTAAAAAGGTCTATACGCATAAAAAATAGATGATGCATACATATATATATATATATATATATATATAAAAAATGTAAAAGTTTGTACCGGATCAAGTATATTATAAAGAAAAAATAAACAACATTACATGAGTAACATTATATTTGCCTACCGGTTTCGTTTATATTTATATTGAGTATAAACGAAACCGGTAGGCAAATATAATGTTACTCATGTAATGTTGTTTATTTTTTCTATATATATATATATATATATATATATATATATATATATATATATATATATATATCTTAAGTATTCTATACAAAAATATAGTGTGAAAGCAAATATATTTCTGAGAAGTGTAGCTTTAATTATTTTTTTTCTAATATATGTAAATTTTATTCAGATGTCATCAGTACAAACTCTTTCTCTCGTTTTAATATAAAGATCTACTTACTTGCAGTGTAAAAAATAACATACCACTGATGACTCTGAGATATTAAACGATATAGACTTAACAGATAATAACGCTATATTAAACTCAAAGATCTCAAAGGAAGAAATTGAAAAAATGCATTAGGCTACTGAAAAATAGTAAATCCACAGGAAGTGATGAGGTCTTAAATGAATACATTAAAAGCTCTAAAGAGAAGATGCTACCAATCTATGTATCACTGTTTAACATAATCCTAGAAACTGGAATTTTACCAACTAAATGGTCTGAAGGTATAATTATTCCTATTTATAAGAATAAAGGTGATTCTAAATCCCCAGAAAACTTCAGGCCAGTCACATTACTGAGTAGCCCGCCCGCTTAGCTCAGTAGGTAGAGCGTCGGTCTACGGATCGCGGGGTCGTGAGTTCGATCCTCGGGCAGAGCGCATGTTCTCCGTGACTATTTGATAAACAACATTGTGTCTGAAATCATTAGTCCTCCACCTCTGATTCATGTGGGGAAGTTGGCAGTTACTTGCGGAGTTTAACACCGGACAGAGTGAAAACCGCACACGATATTACAATCTTTAGTAAGATTGGGCTATTGCTTCTAAAATGTTTGTCGCTCTTTTAGAATACAAATGAAGGGGTCCGTGCAAAAATGTACCTATCTCCATTTATGGCCAATATAAATTTAGGACCTTTTTGGCATAAAAAACATTCCCCACCTGATTAATTCCCACCCACCCACCCCCAGCAGCGTATTATTCTGTTTACGAGTAAAAAAAAATGGTATTTCAGGTAATCATATTCATTTGATTCAAATTACGTCTACCTAATTAAGTAAATTTGGGTAAACGTGACATCAACAAAATTTTTAATCAGGTACCGCATAGAATAAAACTATTTGAAGACAGTTCTGTAGAGACTGAGTTTAAGCAAATAATTGTTTTCAAAACAACTTGAAGGATGCACCTCTAAACTGGTAGCGAAAATGATAACAATTTAATACTTTTATTTAATCATACCTGGTTTGAATTGTGTCATATGAATTATAAACGCAAATGTGAAAAATACCTAACTTAATTAACAGATTCTTAGTATACGATGAGCATGACTTTGACCTTTGACTACTGACTCTGAAACTGATATCAAGTTTTAGGTTCACATGCCGATTCAGTTATCAGCCTGAAAGTGGATTACAGCTCATAACCACCAGGGGCGGAGAGGGGGGGGGGGGCGGGGGGGGGATGGAAATACGACGCACCCACCTTTATAGCTTTGCATTTTTCATTACACCAAAATACCTTTGAATGTCAATTCTTTGATTTTTTCGGCTCGTTTTGTCGTGCGTTTTTTTTGTTTGTTTTTTTTTTTTTTTGTTTTTTTTGTTGTATTTTTTATTATTATTATTATTATTATTATAAAAGCAATGATGTCACTAGTTTCCATTCACAGACATAGATTTCCTGCGCTTTCGTGGATTTAGATTTGAATTGACCGAAATGCGTATTTTAACCCCCATTTCTTTCTTTCTATAGCTGATACCTAATTCACATCTGACCCGGGCGCCGTTCGATAATTCTTTGCAAATTTTGGAGCATCGTAGATGGCTACGGCCTACGGCGTATGTGTTCACATTATATAAGAGCATCGTGCCATTTTTTTTGTACAGGCTCTCTGTTCGTGCGTTTTCATAAGTACCACACGGCCAGCAAGCGACAACATTGCGGCTGTGCGAGGGCCGTGAGAAAGTCCGAGGAGTCTACAATTTCCGTACGATTTCTTTTGGGCAACATGTCCACGAAAAATTGTGCGTTAGCTGCACGATCAGAGCAAGGCCTCCTAAAGATGCCCGTGCTGGGGTTTGCAATGCCACCTGCAACACATCTACGAGCTACGGGTTTTCGAATTTTCTAATTTGTATAACTTCACTAAGAAAAATCGTAGAGGCTGCGGAGCCCGTTAACAAAAATTGCTCTGCCGCCTCCTGCACGAAAATGAGGATACGGGGAGTCTACGGGCTCCGCTGACGCATCGCAGGCTAAATGTGAGCTAGGCATTACTTGTCAAATATTCTCAGCTGTGTACATATACATGTAATTATTCTTTATAACCTATAATATGATTTTTAGAAAACCCAGAGCATTTTTTTTATGCGAAAATGATTATGTATAGATATATACCTATTCACAATAGTGGAAGGAAATATATAAAAATTACAGGTTAAGTTTACATTAATTTTCTAATAAATGGTACAATGTAAACTTTGTTTCATAAACAATAATGACCTTATTCTACGCATATCACATCTGTCAAATATTTTTTATAAAAAGTAATAATGTGTCTTTCTTAATAGAACTAGTACTTTTGTATTATTATCATAATCTTAACTTACTGATTACAAAATAATTAATAAATTAATTGAACTTAAAATACATTATAAACTATTCACAGAATAAAAAAAGCGAAAAAATTGAGTCACATATCTACCCATCAGTAAATGAAAGCTTTCTTATACACGCCAAATTGCACGAAATGACTTCTTCATTAAAACATTTTCTGGGGGAGATCCCCCCCCCCCGCACACAAACCTACCCCCCTCGTCGTTACACGACTCGTCCTTGCACCCCTCCGAAAAATCCTGGTTACGCCTTTGAATCAACGTGAGTCATATGCCGAACTGCGTAGAAGTTTGAAAAGAAGCGTTACAGATGTCCAGCTCAATGCCACCGTGGAGTGAAGCTTTGCTCTCATCAGGTGATACGTATTCATATATGACATGGACAATGATAACTCTCGTCAGCCCTTTCTGCCAATTGTAAAGTATAGGCACCAGGTAAAGCTCTTTAAGATAGTGAACAAGCAAGACTTACAAATCTGTGTCAGGACTATCAACAACTACATTGCTTATACCTACTGCTTTTGCATACACAAGATGTAGTAGAATTTTGGTGTCAGGTTCTTCTTGATATGAATTATCGTGGAAAAGCAAAGTATCGGAAGAGGTGTTGTATTTCATGACAAATGGGGTAGCAAGAGACACATTTTTTCCGCAATTTTGGCGTGAAGAGAACTTCAAACTATTTGAAACATATTTTCCAAATGCAACATGCATGCATGACACGCCACTACATTGGAAGGGATTATAGCTCCAAAATGTTGAATGCTAGTTTCGGCCCTATAGTTGATTGTAGCATTTGATCACTTTCGAAAACATTAATTGCAAACAACCTTAGGTACATTTCCTCTCCATTTGTCTGTAACATCTTAGATTTGGCTTTGACTTTTGTTTTGATAGTGCTCATGGTTTTGACCTTTGTTCTTGACTATGGTTCAAAGAAGATCTTATGGGTTTTCACCAGTCATGAACCTCTTTGAAACAAAGCTATGGAGATTTTACTTTCTTGTCTGTTGGCAGTAAAAAAGATTAAGCCCTGATTCTTTTGAAGACTCGACACAATTAGCATAATTCACAAGTTTTGGCGGAGGGATATTGACGAAAATGGATCAATGAACGTTTCATTGAACATATCTAGCTTTCTACTCACTCCATCATTTTATAACGTTTTGTAAAGCTGTATGTCAGTGTGATGTTTGTTTGATATCGGCCTGGACAATGCCATTTTAAGATTTCAAAGCTTGTTTTATTTTCCGTTTTTTAAGACATTATCATTTTAAACAGCATTAAATTAAAAGAACCTCTGGAAAATTTAGTAACAAATCTGTTTAGACAATTTGAAGGGATTCGTTTTATTAGAAGCACTTCGTACATGTATGATATGAATCTTTACGACCTGAAGCAAAGAGAAACGGCAAAAACTTTGTATTTGCATACTAAGTGACTTCCCATATACCATGTCACGAAGATTCCGAGTAACTCTTTATTGGTAACGAGGCCACATTTAATTTGTTACCCAAGAATCGGAATAATGCAGAAGCCTCTGTACACTTTGTTCTAAACATCTCAATCAAAAGCAGTATATGCCCTGTGATTTCATTAGAGGGATCACTATGATGGTCTGTGAGTTGATGTAAAAAGTGTTTAGATCCTGAAACAGAGACAATGAAAGATAAATCTTCTGGATAAACCTCCTGAATGCTTTCAGCGCTCTTACACAATCTTTTCAGGACAAAATATGCTCTGCAGTAAGTTTGGCAAATACATCTGAGTCCCCAAAGGTTCAGACCAACAATACCATATATATGCCAAATACCACAAACAATCTACCATGTAATGCATTCTACACCCTATCAATTTCTATTGCCTTAGGAAGCATTGCGATGTCAGAGACAATGTTGCACAAATCTTGACCAAGAACATCAATTTGCTTTTTAGTACGCTTTATGGTAGTACAGATTATAAGGAAGGAGCAATAATGATAATCCATTATATACTATTTCAGCAGGTTCAGACAGACGAAAACTTTGTATAATAAAAAGAAACTTTCCAGGGGGACATTTATCTGCTTTATTATTGCAAATGCTACACGACACACACATACACACACACGCTCTCTCTCTCTCTCTCTCTCTCTCTCTCTCACACACACACCCACACAAACACACACACACACACACACACACACACACACACACACACACACACACACACTCACTCAGTCCTGACAATTTCAATATTTAAATATCCCGACAATCGATAACACCTACCTTCAGAAAAAAATATATTATACTTGTGACATGTGAAATATTTTCTTTCTTAAGTTTCCTTTACTGAAAAAAAAACGGTGTTAGAAAACTGTTTCATGATGTACAATTATCCTTAAATATAGTGGAACTATACCATTTTATTGATTTGTTTCATTTTGACATTGACATTGACCTTGAAGTGGTCAACACTATATGTCAATTTGATACCATTTAAATAGATAATGTTCATACGACACCATGTACTGGTATCAAAAGTATTTGTTTTCAAAATATATGAATACCCTTTATTAAAAAGATAATTTTTCATTGAAAAACATGCAAAACACCAATTAATTACTGTCAGCATAGAATGAAAGGACATTTTAAAATAAGAAACAATAGAGAGTCTATAAAAAAAGTTTTAGGATTTTTTGGTACTTTGACCTTGCACTGACCTTGACCGTGAAGTGGTCCATGCTGTATATTAGCTTGAGATACATCATAATATGGGTATTATTCATGCAAATAATTAGCATTACTTTAATGAATAAAATCTCTATACTGTTACATTCAGTTTTTACGGACTTGTCTATTTATGGCGTATATCTTAAACGCCATCTTTGATTTTTTGGAACGTTACCATTTTGGACAAATAACTTCTGTTGTTCCCGATACTACAGACATTAACAAACAACTTGGTACATAACGTGTCTTGTTAAAAGGAGGGCCCCACCTCACCTGATTGTCACCCTGCCTTTTTGAGCAGCAAACCTCAAATCGATAGGGGCCATCTGCCCTTGATAACCCACCTGTGTATGAAGTGTGAGGCGTTCTTCAGTCGTTGATCAAAAACCGGAAATAAGCACAACATTACCACGACCTCGATCTTTGAGTAAACGACCTCAAAATCAATAGAGGTCTTCTGCTGGTCAAGGCCAACCTGCCTACAAAGTTAAGTTTCTGTGCCGATCGATCGGAAACGAAAGGTATTGATGGACGGTCTTTATACTATTTGCTGCACTTCTGAGGAAGTTGATGAATATTTTCAGCCTTGATAACCGAGATAAATTATTCAAAAGTTATTATCTTCAAAGATGCTTCTCTCTTCACAGTCGGATTATGCAAGATATGCCAAGAGCACTCCCATTCACCATACTCATGAGACATCTTGTAGCAAAACCAACACTTAGTATCATCATACTGTGTTTTATTAGAATTCTGATAACAATGCAAACACTTTGTTTGTCTTTTGTTAAATTAAGGGTGAAATACAATTGATTAAATGTTTCAACAAAAAAGTCCCTGCCAAAAATGAATATTCCTGTTGATTAGCATTGCCAATTTAATATTCAAATAGATATTCTTAGTCACGTTCGTATTTGCTTAGTAAAGTAGGATAGCCCAACATTACACATAACAGTTACACTTGGTAATTATAGAAATATTAGTGTATGGAAAAGTAATGTAATTCGGAAATCAAATAAAGAGAATATAGGTCTCGTTTATTATCTATTGTTTGGTCATTAAATAGGAAAATGTTGGTCATCCGGCCTTTTATTGATATGTCATTGTATTTTACGGACACAAGTGTCAAGTTAGGGTCATAGAGTTTACAATATATAATAATATATGCATATATCTGACATGGCTTTCTCGTTTCTTGCAAATTACATTCCACCTTTCTAAAAAGTGCTGAATATGTCGTTCTTTACTCGCGATTTTTTGACGAAAATAGTATCTGTTAAAACTATTAGTTATCTTAAACTAGTTGTTTTATGTATGGAAAAAACGGAAAACTGTTAAAAGTTAGAAAAAAACATGTTTCAGCACTATAAAACAATATTTTAAATGTAACCAATATTCATTTATAGTGGCAGGAACTCGAAAATTGTAAAATTTCGTATCCACTACAATTCGCATGAAACACGACAGAAATAACACAGTGATGCTGCAGTCTACCTTTATAATATGTATTCTACAGCAGTTAATTAAACATACATTGAATATGGCTGTAGTGTTAGACTCATATTTCTTTCGGACACATAATCGAACATGAATTTTCAACAAAGCTTTTCCTATTCGTAAAAACTAATGTTTAGTGAAAAAATAAAATTAAAACGTATTATCATAAAGCAACGTTTATTTTAAGTCCTTATTTGACCCTAGCTAGCACTATACGCATTTCAATCTCTGACTTTACATATCGTAATGGCTTGACAAAAGACTTAAATCTAAATAATTAATGCTTACTTTTCTAGTTTAGTTGCTTTGTGACAACTAGCCTTACACTGAACAAGACTAAAAGTGAGAGTGAGAAACAGTCCACTTCTGATGTCCATATTTGTTTTCTATAAATCTGTCTCAGGTCGAAACTATTACGTCTGATATGGTAGCGTTATATCGTTTTAAGAGGTAAATGTGTGTTGATTAGGTAACATGTTGACACGAGGTCCCGTTCCGCACTATCATTCTTTCTACCCTATGCAGTGGTGAGGACGACACCACGATAAGCCGATTTATCTTATGTTACTGGTAAAATACTGACACCACTCACAGTGTAGAAGTTATCTGCCTATATCCTAGCTTTTTCAGCTTGATTAACCGAAGTATTTCTTTTATTTCTCAGTTGTTAACGTTGTTCATTTTGGTTTTAATATGACCTTCAGTATATATTTGTGTGCTAAACAATAAAGCTTTCGGTCATTCCACGACCTGACGGCAATGACCCGGGATATTTTAAATATAACACTTAACTGTGTCTTAATCTGTTAGCTGCGGATCGTGTATTTTTTTAACAAAATATCTCGTTTAAAAAAGTGGCGTCGTGTTGATTTCACGGACTTTATCACTCAATGAATACTTGAAATTACTATGCAAAAGTGTTTATGGTTTTAAGCGAATGCATCGTGTAACACGGTAGCCTAAATGAATCCGAATTTTGTCACGAAGTATCTGTCTTATTTTGATATTTAAGCTTGTAATAAACAGAAAAACCGTTGATCTTCACAGAATAAATTGTAATAGCATATGTTAGTGAGATATCGAAATAAATCTTGAACGATAAGGGAGACAAATCCGCCTTCGTGAAAATATAGAATTATCTCACTTATCGGTGAAGATATATTTTGATATCACACTGAAAACAAATATCCTCTATGTGAAAACACTACACGATGACAACTCATGCGACAAAAGCGTTATCGTAGCGTATATGCCAAATAAACAGAGTTTTAAGATAGATATAGGTAATACAAGAAACACTGTGCTGTGCCCTGTCGTCAGATGTATCCTACAAAATATAAGTGGGGTTTGAGTATTTTTGGGGTCTTACAATCTGATGTGCAAAAATTCTTGTAAAAGGAATTACTTCTGTTCAAAAGAACTAATTCAATAAACACGTAAAATCCTCTGATTAAGTTTTAGATCCTAATAACTCCTACATACAAATGTATTAAAACGCCTTCAAAATTTGAAATCGTGCGCGGAATTACGATTCTTTTTTACAATGCTTATCGACTGGCTTGATCTGTTTGTTTAGTTTTTTTAATCTGTAATAATTTCAAGCTCTCCTGCTGCAAATAGATTTAAATCAAGATTTTGAAAGGGAATTTGACGACTAGCAAATTCATTACGTAACTGCGGATGTGGATACTATTGTTTGATTTTAATTTTGTCAGACAATTCAATTGTAGTTCCTGACTTTTTGCTAGATTTCTTTTGTGTCTATGTTTATGTTATTTTTTATTCTTCGTTACATTTGGCAGATGTCCTATGAGTATTATCTATGTAGTGATCATTCCTATACATGACAGAACTTTGCTGTTTGCTGAAAAAAAAATTAAAAAAAAAATAATGGAAAAGGAACCAAAGAAAGAAAGTTTCCAAAATAATATCTGAGTGTGTGTGTGTGTGTGTGTGTGTGTGTGTGTGCGTTTGTATAGCAGACGTTGCGAGGCGTGATTATTGTATACACACCAACGGTGCGAGAACCCTCCTCTGATTCGAGGACTTGCACACGGGTCCTCTAGTTGTTT
>NW_026462768.1:0-18903 GCF_021730395.1 Mercenaria mercenaria | reverse complement strand
CGGGCGACCTGTGGTTTTCCATCTTTTTTATTTTGTTAAATGTAAAATATTTCGTCCACCTTCTGCAGAGCGAAATTATGTCATTTCTTGAAAGTAAATGATGTACTCTAATATCACTAAGCTTGGTTGCCCTAGTTTTCACTTTTTGATATTTTTAAAATCAGGACTGATTTCGGATAATGCCACATACAGACCATTGGCCATTTTCGATCATATGTATTTTCAATCACATAAATATGTCAGCAAGTTTATTTCTTTTATATGCTTTGTAGCTTCCAAACTGTGTCCAATGACACAAAGTTGTAGTGTAAGAAAAAAACATATACACATTGTGCTTATCTAACATACCCATTTTTGTTTTTTGCAATGAAGCAGATATGTTCCTTCCCATGCAATGAGTGTTCAAACGAAAGGTCCGTTTGGAACACTGTTTCACCTTTATGTGTCACGATCTGTATTGGACCCAACTGATACTGATCAATGTAGCTTTCTGTCACGCGTACATCTACCACCTCGCTATAAATCAGAGCAATAACTATATCATCAACAAATTCATTTACGACCAAGTGGTAGAGTTTCTTATTTTGTGTATTTTGTGATTTACATTTACTATGCTTCAAGTGTACGTCTAAAGCACGCTGAAGTCCGTTTGGTGCGCTGGTGGCATTTGCTTGTTTTTTTTTTTTTTCTTTTTTAAGGAAAAACATATTCAACAGAACACAGAACAAGCTTATTCACACGAAGAAAGTTTTACGATATTTTACAATATTCGTTAATCATAATTGTACATTTTATGAAGAAAAATAACACTTCAATTATCATATCAAAACTATTGTATTTGACTTACGTCGTTGATTTGACATATAATGGTACCACACATGTCGAATGTATTTTGCAGTTAACATACTGATCCGGTGATGGAATGTCAACAAAGTATGGTTTCCCCTAAAATATATAAAAAAAACAATGTGATATAAAATCAAATCATACTTACTTTTAACAATTCTTAGACCAAAACTAGTTGAAGCCAGTGAGATTGCATCGTCTGTGGGATTGGTATATAACTTGATATAAATGGTCCCAATGTCGTACATTAATCAAAGACACGTAGCCTTATGGTCAGAGTCACGCTTGAAGATCGATCAAAGGTTAACAGGGTCTATTTCATGTCTGGTGAATAATTTCACAATCCATCAAAGGAATTTGGTTTCATTTATCAATATGATCCCCATGATAAACGACGTGTTCTTCGTGCACAAACCCGTTCTCAGAGGTCAAGGTCACCCTAAAATTCAAAGATTGTAAGTCGTTTTTCCTCCTGTTCGGTCTTTAACTTTTTATTCATGGGTGGAATATTCTTATGTTTATTCTAATAATTCGTCCCACATATTCACTCGATCAAGGCAATGTGTCGCATACAAGACCTAGACTCCTGACATAAACAAAATAAAATGAATTTCAAAAACTAAACAAAATATTACATATTAAAAAGAATATCGGAGAATTTCGTCGACGTTTGACAAGAATTGTTTCCTTTTGTAATCTAATGATTGTAAGAGATTATTTAATTTATCAATATTACTTTCCTCTTTCCAAATTTCAACATATTTCTATTTTCTACTTCTAGATTAGTTCAGTTGTTTTATTTCTGAATTTATTTCTTTACGATAAAGTATTATCAATTCATAGAAATAAATAAAAGTGTCGAATCAGTATTTGTGACGATGCTGGTTTGATTTTATTATAATATTAAGGTATATCAACTATTATTTTAAACAGTTACTCAACATCTAGTACGGAGTTATTTTTCTGTCACATGTCACCATCTCGGAAGTCGTGTGTCAAGTAAGATTTTGACATAACATACATGAATAAACCAGTACAAGATGTTATTACATACTCGTTTCTATTCCCCGTTAAGTTATACTGGTGCCGGAAACGTCAATATTTTTCCATACACTGACGCCTGAATTTCATATCGGGAGCGTGACGTAATTCAGTGTGTGTTGTTGCACTATTTTTTTTCTATTTAGTTCAGTATTGTCAATCCTATTCAGGCTATTGAACATATTTATGATATTTACATAATATTTATATGTGTAGATGCGTATGTAATAAAAAGGTTATTATCTTTGCATCGGGAAATATGCACTCGTTCTTCAGCGGAAGAATATTGCGCTCCTAAAGTCGCGCAATATTTTCGCTGAAGAACTCGTGCATATTTCCCGATACAAAGCTAATAACCTATAATTATTTGCTATGTATATCAACCTTGTATTCGTGGAAAGCAACCAAGCAAATCTGATTATAATGATAATACATGTATATGCCATACCCCTTAGCGCCGGATTAAACATTTAGAACATAATTATGTGATTCGGCGATAATAACACCTCTCGAAGTAGCTCTCTCACTTTTAACAGATCCCCCCAAAAATCAGTTTTACTTGAATAAGCTAAAAAATCACATACAATCTGAGTTCGAATCCTCCACATCTTCCGTATCCCTGCCAACTGTAAGTCCAATTTTATTATTATTTTTCCAGAATTAAAACAAGTCATATGATCTTTAAAAAATAAATCTATAATCTTAAGGATCTCTGTTTTTGGACTTAAGTGGTTAAAGATTTGGAATACTTTTTAATAATGAATTTATTTAATCATTTTATTTCAATACAGGCATTGTGTTCTTGTTACTTGTCCTTTTCTGTTTTGCCAATCATGTAAAACTTCTGTGCTTATGTATGTATATTTACACGAGCACTTTTGTGCCTTTAGTTACCAGTACATGTGCAATGGACTAACCTGGCGGATATATCTTTTAATTATGCTTCATCATGTTACTACTATGCAAAGTACCTGGTATCACTTGCCTGATATTTTATTTTGATATCAGGTCGACCTGATATCAAAATTAAGCTCCTCAAATATTGACGGACTAGTGTTTACATCAGTTTCCTTCCAGATTGAATTTTATTACAGAGTCCAGTTTCAATGTTGCACATATTTATTTTTCCTAAATAGATTCTGTAATCTCAATAAATTTCCTTAAATATGGTTGTCTCTACATTTATCACACAGACAATAGCACTGAATGACGTCATTGTGTAACGTTCATCATGACATCACAATGTTAACATGGATCGATTCTTGGAAAGGTTAACTATACACTTGACAATGTAGATCTATATATATAATCTTGATTTATGACTAGTTTCAGGCATGCACATTTTATTAAGTATTAGCAGGGCTACCGGCGCCGCGAAGCGGCGCCGACAGCGTCGCATTACGGTTAAACGTGTGAAAAAGAAAATGAATAAAACTGTGTATAGAATTACTACCGAGTTGAAAATTCGTGGTACTCTTTTGGAATCGGTGTTGTTCGGGTTTCTTCCAGTACACAATGCTCATAGTAATTAAGACCAATTCTCTGTAAGAACCAAAAAATTAAAGAAGGGGTCGGAAACTCATAGTCTCAGAATTACTTCATATCTGCACCCTTTTTAGTATTCAAGCCATATATGAAGAATCAAGGGTGAAAAGATATGAATCAGCACTGGTTACCATGGAAACGGGAACATTATACTTCTTGTGAAAAATGGCAATTTCTGAGTCAAATTTTACTAAAATGTTACAATTTTCTTTACACATAGTGGTCTCTATGTCTGTAATAGAGCACTAATTTTCATATTTGCCTGAAATACATACCTGAAGTAATTATTGAAAACAAATATTGTCTTTCAACATTTTCACAGTTTTAGAAGCAACAATTTTATAAATACCCCCTTTTAAGATTTTACATTATCTTTAAAAATTGGTCTGCATGTATATTTTTCAAATTCTAATAGAAAAAAAAGTGCACGCATCTGAATAAAATACTTGTATGGATTCAGCAGAGCTATGATACCCATTTCAATTTAAGGAGGAATTTTAGTGGGTCATTCATATTTGAGTTTTTTACAGAAATTTGAAAATTGACAAAAAATGAGTTTTCAGCAAACTCATTTATGCCTAAATTACAGAATAACCTGAAATAATATTACATTGCCAGATACAGAATTGTAGCAAAACGTAAGTATTTCATGTAAAATCATTTTACAAAGTTATACTGTCCAACACTTTGTCTAGAAATTAAGGAGAATGTTCCGTTACCATGGCAACATACAAGAAAATTATAATTCAGACCTTTTTAAAGCACTTTCTGTATCAATTTTGTATTCTATGAAACAAGAAAAGTTCATCTGCAAACTGTCAATGCATCTAATGCACCTGAAGCACATTCTGGGCAGAATTAAGAAGGATACAACAATAATCATGATCTATGAAACTTAAAGCATTGTCACAAGGTCAGTTCTCAACAACCTTGTATGCACTTTTCTTTCTTTTGGGTAAACTAATTTTGAGTTTCAAAGCAGTTGGAATTACTCATAACCAACTGACACTGGCCTTTAAGGTATTGTATGGCTACTAATCATGGCTGTCCAATTTTTTTTCAAGTTGCCATGGTTACAACATTCATTCTGCATTAAAAAACAGGGATCATCCTAGGTCAAAATATTTGGGAGAAGTGACTTCTCCCTCCACAGAATTTAGGGAGAAATCGAAGAATTTAAGAAGAATCGGCATAAAAATATCTGTGTGTTTGTGTAAAGACAGTGTCCTTTCACCTTTGAGAATCATTTTGTTGCCATGGAAACAAATAATAGTAAAAGCAAACTCATGTCTACTTCGCCATTTGATTTAATATATACATTTTAAATACAATTCAAAATTATGAACAAATAACAGTGTAATCCAAGACTGAAAAATATCATGATATTTTTAAAAAATAATACAGTATGTTCATGTAATAACAATCATGATGCACATTCTTCCTTTAACAATCAAATTAAATCAAATTATCTACAGAACAGTTTAGTCAATATTTTGCTAGATACAACTTTAAATGAGCCGCGCCATGAGAAAACCAACATAGTGCGTTTGCGACCAGAATGGATCTATACCAGCCTGTGCAGTCTGGTCAGGATCCATGCTGTTCACTAACAGTTTCTCTAATTGCAATATGCTTTTAAAGCGAACAGGATGGATCTTGACCAGACTGCGCGGGCTGCTCTGGATTTTTGATGGTCGCAAAGCCACTATGTTGGTTTTCTCATGGTGCGGCTCAAATGTATTTAACTCTTTCAAACTATCAAGACAATGGCTAGACTTTTTACGGATAGCTATAGATAATGTAGATTTAAGACTTTACTAAGTTTATTCAGAAAAGCCTTGATCATGCACATTCCAGTGCCAGTAAATACTCAGTTAATATAAACTGCAGTTGCAGAAATATCTCGCTTTTTCCAAAATTTATCAAAATACACAACTAAATCTACTTTATTTATTAAAGTAAATACATGCTGGTAAAATAGGATGTTATATGCTTTGTATATCTTAGAATGAAACCTGTTTTAAAGATGACAATTTTATTTGATTTCTGAAGATTAATTAGTAGGTGTTGTTACATGAATGAGGTCAGAAAGTCAGCTAGAAACTCAGATGTTCTCTTTAATCATTGGCCAATTACTATAATATATGGGCTTAAGTTATTACCTAACACAATAAAGGTAACTTTACAAATGTATGAAGTTTCATTAAAATCTGCATTGCAACATTCTTAAAAAATAAATTTCATCAGAAAATATGATTTTTAATATGATACAGGCTTAAGAGGGAAAAAGAATTGTAATATTTCAACAGTCTCACAAAATCAAGTATACTAATTCAACCATTGTTTTGCTATATTTTCTCAGTATTTTTTAAAGATTTAAAAAATCTATATGAAATGAAATTATCTATGGTAGAAAATATACAATTAGATCTGCATATGTTTGAGTAATAAGCCTTCATGTATAATTATGCTGTAAATTGGTAACCAAATCTGATGAGAACTGCAAAACATGTGCTTTTTTACAGATATTCAAAGACTGTCATGTGTTTATTACATTTAGATATGTTCAAGTGCATTTTTTTCAAAATACATTAAATTTTATCAAATTTAAATATAACAAATTTAATGTTATACATGCAAAAGTAATCAAACAGTATCAGATTTTTTAAAATTTTAATATAAAGTCAAGGATATTTTTCAATTACAGGGCCTTTGGTTAAACAACTATCAACATTTTTAAAAAATGACATTCTATTTTTTCCCATAAATCTGAAAAAGAAACATTAATGCAAACAACATACATTCTTGTAATTCCATCTTCAGGGTGTCCAGTGTGAGTTCTTCTATTTATGTCAAAGGCACCAATCATTTTTTTTGGTCTGTGGCAATCCAAAAAAGAGACAGATTATTACTATTCAGATGTCAATAACTTATTCCAAAAACACTATTAAATTGATGATTCCCCACTTTCAGCCTCTCTATTTGGAATACACACACAATATTTTCATAAACATTTTGCTTTCACAATGACATACTGCATTTCAAACTTGTGTCCTCTACTCTAACAGAGATGAAATGTCATCTTGTCAACACTAAACTACCTGGATCAGACAGTTATGTCACAGACTGCACATTTGCAAGTTATAAAAGGTATTTTAGCAGTCTTTGTTATTTTTATTTGATACAGAACTTGAAAAGGCTGGCTCATCAGGTGATTTCAGAGGTCTTCTGACTGCATTTACTTTTACCATGACTGTAGCTGTCACTGCAAAATAGAGATGTGGGAGAATAACAATCTGAATGTCTTTCATGGGTGGTGGTGGGATGGGGATGGGCTCTCCATTTAAAATATTTTTGACATCATGTTACTGGGTAGAACTACTGATCTTCTACAAGCCAGCTGGAGGGTTTCCTTTCACAAATTTGTAAATGAATAAAAATTACATACACTATTTCAATCATTTAATACATTTTGTATAAGTAAATGTATAATATATACATCTTTCTTTTATTCTTTTAATGAAAATAATTTATCACATAGACCTCCCCCTCCTTGAAATGATTTTAAAAGAAACAATTGTATGAAATACATTATTAATAAATACTTTTGATTTTGCTACACTTTGATTAAATTTAAGATACTTGAAATTCTAAACAAAGTTCATAAATTTTCTGTCAAAAAATAACATTCAGTCAAGCATTTATAAAGATCTGAAATCAGACCTGATCAGACACTAAGCCAAACTATAAATAAAATGTAGTACCTTCCTTCCTTTTATTCCAATATAAGCATGATGATGATCATTCATTCTTTGAAGAATTAGTCTGGAATAAATACAAATCAAACTAAAATGGTTGTTACTGTTGTTACATTTTGACAGATACAGGATTTCATCCTTTTCAACATTATATGGGCCACTTTAAAAGTAAAATCTATTCCTCATACATGTGCAGAGGGTCCTTTTCTGAAAAAGGGTATATTTTAAAATTTCAAAAACTTACCAATATCTATAGTCACAATACAAATGTATGTCAATTTATCATTATCAATTCAATCATCAAGTTATATGAAGTCCTACAAGCTATTTTTGTATCACAGATTGAGAGGTCAAGATTTCATACTTGTATGAATATTTCATACTTGTATGAATATGGGCATGTGGGGGACTTTATTCTTTATTTAAATACATGTAGGCCTCTGATGTGTAAATATATATAAAAAAACATATTCACTTTGACACAAACCATTTACATTCAATATGTACTTGTAAAACAGGCATGTGCAGATTAAAACATGCTGACTTATGTGTAGCAATGGATGCAATTAAATATTTTCATTTGTCAGCATTCAGTGAGTTTTTACTTCAGTAAGTTTATATTTCTGCAGGTACTTTGGCAAACACATACACTGCTGCAAATGACTAAATCATGATTACCTCTCTAGAACATCCACTCACTTCATAGTTGTTTGAAACTTATCATCAAGCAGTCATTTTCAAAAGAAACAACTCACAGCTGAAAAACAAAACAAATAGATTTAAAAAAATATATACATTTTGAAATGAAAATATGTCTTTATCTGCTTTTTACAAATAACATGTAAAAGCATGCTAATGGTCATTTACAACTAAAACCAGGGCTTTTTCCCTTATAAATCTACCTCCAATAAAAGGAGGTAATCCCAAAGAAAACAGTGTTTCTTCCCAAGTCTAAATATGAAATTCCCAAGTGTGTTACCTTATATGGGTGTCTGATGTTTTAAAATGGTTTTGCAATTTTATATATATCTATATTTAGGTTATTACAACAACAATTATAGTGTTGCTTTATTTACACAAAAAAAATCTTTACATAGATTTTGGTAATTTGGAAATTTCCACATAATCATTAGACAATTTTTGAGAGCATTTTCCCAATTCCACTGGTGTTGGTGCATGGTATTCTCAAAATGATGGAAAAATGCCTGCAAGTTTTATCTTGGTAAAATAATAAGAAATGTCTGTCCAATATTTAAGAAAATGACCTCTGTATGGTCTTTGAATCTGTTGAAGGAAGTGAGCACATATCTTGCATAGCTTGGAATTTTTACATGTCATAAAACATAAAATATTATGAGACTCACCTGTTTTCATTGTAGTGTTACCCACTGACCCTTCAGTCAGTTGATACAAACTTCACTTATGGAAATAAACAGACAGATGTCAAACTGATGTCTATCCACAGTTTAGTCTCTTTTCTGCCAGAGTATTTTTCCCAAACAATGTCGCTATTCAGCAAATTTTAAACGTGGACTTGGTTTGAAGGGACACATCCATGCATCACATGCCCACTTAGCATAAAATCTCTGCCTGTCATTGTATCTATATACTAAAAATTTGCAAAATCCGAGTAGAAATCTGAATTCAGCCACAGGCACTTGGTTGCACTGATAGTATTTTTCTTATATTGGCCTGTACCTACTGTTTGTTGGTTTTAATACGTGCACCAGTGCTCCCTGTATTCAAAAACATTATTTACTTTAAGTGAATCCCTTTTATTAAAAAAGTTAAAAATTTAGGTTTTGGTATATTATTACATATAAGGTATACCTGACGAGGCAACGGAAGTGTATGACCGGTGTATGACGGGTAATGAAAAGGTTTTGAACCACTAAATTATTTCCGGCTTTTGAGCGTTGATCATGACTGTTGTCTTTTTTTAAACTATGTAATAAAAATAAATTGGTTACACAAGGTCAAAAACAAGCTCACAACATTAAATTATAGAAAAAGAACTTATTCACAATGTACATGTCAGATATTTAATTTATAAAAATTGAAAATGTATTTCTGTATGAAAGGTAGGTATATACTTCATAAGTGGCTGCAGGCAGGTATTAAAGATCTCTCTCTCTCCCTCCCCCCTCCCCCCCCTCTCTCTCTCTCATAATGTCAAGTCATCTCTCGACTGATAGAGACATGGGATACACGTCGACTTGCTAGTTATGTTGAAAAAGAGTTCTAAAAGACTGATGGGTCCGACATCAGCTAAAATGAAAAGGCTAAAGGAATGTTAGCATGGTAAGTGTGATTAAAAAGAACAAGCATTAAAAGATAAAAAAACCATAACACTCTGGTCTAGTACATGTACTTTATGGTTGCTACAACCACTTTGAAAGCTTCATGGTCAGGGTGGTCAAGATTATTCCACAGTACATCTGAAACTTTGTGATCAGGTTATTCTACAAGGTCAAGGTTATTCCATACTATTACTTGGGTGCAAGATGGTATATGCATATTCTAGCTGTGGACGGACAAGTATTTGTATGCTTATGTTTTGACGTTTTCGTTTGTTGTTGCGATGATTATGAAATTAAGCGTTTATTAGCATTTAAAGATATTTAAGTGATATTTTACATCTGTCACACTATTTTGCACTGACAATTAACTATAAAATATAGCCATGGAGTAAATATTTGGTTTTGATGACAGATTTGATTTTTGTGACATGCCTAATTTAGAAGGATTAAACTCCATGTCCCACTTATTTTCCCATTGTTCTAGCTTGTTAAGATTTTCCTGGAGGATTTTGTTTCCATCCACAGAATTGATATCATAATAAGGTACATTATCGTCGGCAAAGTGTCGGATTTGAGACTTGATTGAAAATGGGAGATCGCTAATATAAAATAGAAAATACTGAGGATGGTCTAAGGATGGAACCTTGTGGAAACCCAGATGCCATTGATACTTCTTTGGAATTTCGCCCTCAAAAACTACAAATTGACTTTCTATCAAGTAGAAATGCATAATACCACTTGATGACTTGTGGACAGACACCATGATCTTAACAAAAGTCTTACTGAAGTCGAGTACAATTAAGTCAGTTTGTTTACGACTGGAAATGCTGTTAATCAGCTCACCTATTAACTCAATTGGTTGAGTTTTACAATATCTCATTCAGAAACGCCATGTTGGAGGTCATAAAGAATGTTACGTTTAGAAAGGTGGACAGAGACATCGGAGGCATAGATGTGTTCTAGTGTTTTACACAGTGAATGATATAACAGATAATTTGCCAAGTCATGTCATTCTTGAATAGAGGGCAAACAAAATCTTATCTCCATTTTGTGGGAACAGTGCCTGAGGAGAAAGACTATGGAAGATTACCAGTAGAACATCAACAATTTCATCATTAAGTTCCTGGAGGACAACTGGACAAAAATGGTCTGGTCCTGCAGCTTTGTCTCGTTTTAGGTTAGCTAGCAATTTGAGAATATCCATTTTATCGATGGAAATTTCAGATATTATGGAGGCAATGTTCAGAAGGCTATAGAATTTTAAGTTTTTGAAGTCAGTTTTGTCTAAGATAAAGTGGTGATTTGTTTAAATACGGATTGATAATTTTAAGTTTGAAAATGAAATAGATTATTATAGTGTTTGTGGTCTTAAACCAGTGAAATGTCAAAAAGGTTATTCCATAACCCTACATAGTGCTGGTAAGTAAATATTTACACAGACTATCATCATAGCTGAGGAGCTACATTTACATGCTCTTCACCAGTGTGGATTTTAAGTCCTGCTTTGGTGTAGAAATCTTTCGCTTGAAGAATTTATCCTGGTACATGGAAGGTTGGTGGTTCTACCCAGGTGTCTAATGAAGTTATACCTGCAGGCACACCTTATGTATTCCTCCAACAACATCAGATGTTTGAAAAATACCATGTCAAGAGACAAGAAAAAAAATGTACAGCAATAGACCAAATCAGTTATTACCATTCATAATTTTATCATGTCCAAAACATTGCGCAATGATACTTATTTCCACTTTGGTGATTATTACATTTCACTCAAATCTCAAACTTTAAACTAAAATAAAGGTATTAAATCCATATAATATTTGAACAAAACTGCAAAGTTTTGTTGTTTGTAGCATCATCTGAAGCATGTGCAGTGAAAAATCTTAATTTGATATCTAAAATAGTGTGATATTTATTTCTAGTCACTTTATTTTCATTGTAAATATACTTCGTTATACCCAAGTGGAAACTGGCAGGTACTCGAAAATGCAGCTCTCTGATTGGTCAGTTAGAACCCCTAACGTACGGTGATGTCATGTTAAAATTATAAATTTCTGGAGGTCCATCATGAATTCTGTGAAAAATTGTAATGTCAATTCTTGTACTATCTTTGTCGACGTGTCTTGTGTTATTGTTCTGGCTCTGTAGGCAAAAAGCGACATGTACTCCAGTTCGTTTTACAGTCTGTTCCATTGATCTGTTTTAGTAATACAGAGTTAATATGTAATATTAACGCATGAAATAAGTTAGGTAGTTCTAGTTACCACGCCACGATAAATTAGTGGCTTACTACCGTTTGCAAAACCAGTCGACCGTAGTTCCGTTGCCGATAATGGCCGATAATGGCGGAGTGCAATACCTTCACTTTATATCTATCCTCAGACCAAATTTTTAAGATTCTTTATAAAGCGAATTTTCGACATACCATCAGTGCAACCAAGTGCCTGTGAATTCAGCATTATCCAGGAAGTAAACTTAGATAAGCTCTTTGTGATTTCTTAAATGAAGAGCATCAAGGGGAGGTAATAAAAATAGGAAAAATGCCCCAAATCATAAACTTTGGCCCAAATCTACAAGAATGTGTCTGAATGACCCACTACGGTTTATGTTTCTTTTTAAAATATCACCTTCCCTTTATACAAACAAATATACTTTTCTGCTGAGACCTGTGCACTTTTCAAGATGTAGAGCACAATATAAACATATGTTTTGCTCCATAAATATATTTTTTCTTGCAAATAAAAGTCTAGATCATACAACAATCAAATAAATATTTGGAAATATTAGTTTGGTATGAAACCTTGTTTATTTGCCTTTAAAATTTGCAAGTAAGAAAATAAAGGACACTTTCTAGTACTTTCCAGATAACAAAATAGACATGTACCCCTACTTTTTTGAATTTTCAGCAAGTTGGGGATTTGCATCCTCGTTTCCATGGTAACCGGGATATATATTGAAAAAATGAAAATCAGGATTTTCTTAATTTTGCACCCTCTTCAAGAAAAAATCGGTTGAAAGGAAATCTGTGACTATGAGTTTCCAACTTTTTTTGGTTCTTACAGAGAATTGGTTTTAATCAGTAAGACGTCAGTAGACGCTTGCTGTTTACGGTTGACAAAAGCGTTTCGCTTACTGCTTTGAACGTTGAATAAAAATGTAAATGAGCGTCTGATAATAAGAATTTAGTGATAAATACATTTTCTACGAAGAAAAAAAAAGATATTTAAAAGAAACTTATTATGTATACTTATATTTGTGATGATGACGTCATACTTCCACATTGGTGCAGTGGTTACCGAGTTCGCGTTGAAAACCAAAGGTCGGGAGTTCGATCCTCACCGAAGCCATTTTTTTTTATTTCATTTTTTATTCCAGTGTTTGTTTTATTTTTCTATTTTTATTTTTTATAAGTTTTGAAAGCATTGTAAAAAATAAAGTAATTCATGTGAAATTTAACAAGTGTTTTGTTAGTGATGTCAGGTTCCAATGTACTGTCTGTAGATAAAACTTATTTTTTAAAAAGGTTTTGGGAACAAAATATACAGGCATTGAACTGTGAAAGCACATAATGCTCTTCTCCCCGTTCACATATTTTTCATCGACAAGCATAAAAATCACTGACCACAGTTTATTACTAGGAAAAAAAACTATTGGCTATGAATAATCAATAAACATCAAAAAGGCTCCTACTACCTTTCCTATTCTATACCAGTAGTGCTAAAAGATTAACCATAAAAATGTCATAGACTGTTAACTTAGCAGTTCATTAAATAAAACAGGAGTTTTCGAGAATTTCGGCAAACAGTGATTTAATCTTAATGCATTCTAAGACATTCATTCAGAAATCATGAATTATCATCAATTCTTAAAATTCTAATAGATCTTAAAGAACATAAACTTCTTAAAACGGATCCATAATTCCAGATTTTTCCAGCAGCACTCCTTTAATTTTCATGGGGCACTGGTGATTTTTCAAGGGAGCTTTGCCTTCTAGGTAGTTCATATTAGCAAAAGCATTTGTGAATTATTATTTTTGGATCAGTTAATAATCATTCTCGGATCAGTGTAAATTTAGTGATTAAACTTTAAAATTATCTCTGACCTCAGTCTTGAACTGGAACTTGGAAGTGAAATTTTCAGCGCTTTGAACATGTAGTTGTCTGAGTCAAATGTTTAATAATGTGGAAATAAAGTATGTTCTGGTTTATTCAAGAGGATGATTTTTTATTTTTACGCAGGTAAGAGTTTATTCCATTGTTATTTTTACAAGAATATCAGAAAGTCAGAAAACATTGTTGAAGTTGAATTCAATATGGCTGTGTTTCGTTCAGATGTTTCAGGGGCGGATGAATTTTCAAATTAGTAAAGTATAAATTTATAAATTTTTTGCTTCAGAATTCATTTTTTACGAAAAATAAGAGATGAGGACACATGTTCTTCTAGGCAGTTTGTATGGTTTCATGATAAATAGAATAACAGGCCACTGTCTTTTGATATCAATGTTATCAGGTCTCGGTTCCCTCACCCCTTCCAGCCTCGACCTGATAACATTGATATCAAAAGACAGTAGCCTGTTATTAACTATTTATCATGTAACTGGAATACATGTAATGGTTTGTATGCACTTTACAAGCAGCTCCAAAGAGATTTTTTGCCACTGACCGTTCAAAGTTATAGAAGTTTATAGTTATAGAGAAGATGTCGTTTAAAGAAATTGCTGACGTCGATCCAGGGAGGACGGACGGACAGTGAGTGATCACAACAGCCCATCTTAGGCATGTTGTATACTGGTGAGTTAAAAAAACATCATGAAAAACTTTAATATGATATATGTGTTTGCACTTACCGCAAAAACTTTGGTAGTATGGTTGAAGACGTCACCTGGAAATTAAACAAGAGGGTCATGATAGCAATGATGACTCTAAGTCGCTCATCTGACAATGATCATTTAACATTTGATATGTCACCATATACTGTAGCTGAAAGGCGAATCTAGCGGTTACGGTTCTATGTCATTAAAGGCATTTGTTTTCTATTAATTGTTAGCTCTGGCTATAAGGGGAAAACTAATTCCATGAAACCTAAGAGATATCCATAATGCCATAAACTTTTAAACGTTTTTCTTTCTATTGTTAGATTTGGCGATTCCTAAACGTCATTAAACAGAATCGTTTGAGCAAGCTTGAAAGTGTAACATTTACAAAACATTTAAAAAAGGGCCATCCAAGCCCGTAAAAACTGATTTGTTTTAGCCCAGAGGTTTAGGAGGAGATGTAAAGGATTTGCAACAGCATACCGGAGCACTTTGGACTCAACTGAACTAAACACATGAAAAATTACAGAAAGTAAAATATAATGTAATTTCATGTTAAATCTAGTTGCGCTTTTGTTTCTGAATATATGTCAGTGATACATGATTCGAACACAAAGAGGATTTTAAATATTAAATTAAAATTCGTTTGAAAAATAAATAAATGTAAAAAGTACCTATAACATCCAGTATGAAGCATCTTTCGTCTGCCGAATCTACCCTGTAAATATTCAAACTACTAGTATTTCAAAAATATTGCTTAAACAGTTTACTTGCCTTTCAATAATGCTACACTGTTATTGTGTACTTTTTAGCCCCATTTTTCGAAAGATAGGTAGAGCTTATACTCGCGCTCATCCGTCGGTGTCAAGATTTGGTTAAATTTTGATTGCAAGCTGGTATCTCAGTAACCACGTGTGGGACTAGTTATATTTGTACATATAAATCATATAATATTTGTAGTACAAGCGTGTGTTGAGTATGTCGCATGAAGCTTTTTCTTCTCAAAGAGGTATATTTATTACTTTTGACTTACTGTTCCTTCTGTCCATAAAAATTCCCAATAAAAATTTGCTACTGATAGGAAATAGACCATTCTAGGTATGTATTTTCGATAAGATTATACTCTAATGGACATTAAAACTGTTAAATTATAGTGAACATTTCATTTTTTTCAACTTGTATGTAATTTTTGTTTTAATTAATTTATTACTACCCATTGAATAAGAATCGTTTGTGCTTCTTGAAGCTTGCGCGTTGTCACCTGTGCACGTGAAGTTCGTATTATAATAACAAAACGCAATAAGTGTGCCCTTTACATACTAATACCGGATCAACCCATAGCAATGAAATAGGGAATCAGGAGACAAAAATCATGCTTCGAAAAACCGATGTAAGTAGCGGCGTGGTCTAGTGGTTAACACGTACGAGCTTACGTAAGCTTACAGTGCTGGTTCGAATACAGCGCGAGCTACCTTTTTATTTTTCCAGAATGATTCTACCTAGAGAAGGATTTGAAGCATAATTTTCTCGTGCACTTATACTGAGAACTTATTGGCATTTTCCACAGGATCTCATATTAGAATAGACATTGAATCTATAAACATTGCAAAATGAATAAAGAAAACTCTTGCAAGGAAAATAAAACCAATGTTTCGATCGTTAAAAACATTATGAATAAGTAAAAATAATTTTAAAAAGAAAAGCTCTAACCTACACTATACAAACAAAGAATTGAAGTCCGACACACTATAGATCAACTTTATGCATCGAGGCGTGTCTGCACTTTAAGCTCATAACAATACTGCGCTAAAGGCCAATGATAGCGGATAAGTCACGCCTTATTAATTGCCGTTGAATTATATAAACTATATATAGTCTACAAATCTGTTATAGAACAATGCAGTATTTAGAGCTTAGAACACTACAATATACAAATTAACAACACTAATCGGATAATACGCTTGCTTTACCTGTTTTCGGATTTTACTAAGTACCGTAAAATAAAATTATCGTGATCCTTTTAAATACAAAATTCACTGTTTGTATTTACTTAGAAAAATTGTTATTACACGCTTTCAAATTTCTTGAATGTTTTAGAAAAGTTTGAAAGATTGAAGTTTAAAGATTCAAACCGTGCTGGATACTATATTTATTTAGAAATACCTTTCAAAAATTTATCTTGAAGTACTGCTTGATATATCTGCTTACCCGGTATCATCACGTGCATTTACACATGCTATATGTGGCCCAGTTTCGCCAGCAGACGGCTTCCATGTCATTATTGCATACTTAACTCGCGGTCGCTTTGGATCTTGTTGTAATGAAGACAGTTTAAATTGTTCATGCTGTATCCCAAGCGCAGTGAAGCTCTCCATTGTGCTGCAAAAGTGATTTATGATGTTGAACTGAATATTCATAATGTTTCAAAAGTAATTTTAATTCGAAAAATCGAAAGTTTGGTCCGTGGATGTGAAATATAAGAATTTAAGAAAACATTGAGATTTAAGATGTGACAAGCTGAATAATCAGTTTTAAATCTCTGGATTTTTTTTAAACTAGAATTAATACTCACGTATTTTCTGGTGCCTTGACATATATTTTTGTTCTCAATGTTGTGTCAGCATACATGATAAATATATGATTGCTGTCGAGCGTTGGTTCTACAAATTCCGGTGTAATCAAATTGGCGAGCACTTGTACAACAAACTGAAAATATAATATAAACATTCTGTTGTAAAATTCCTAATGTAAATTTTTCTGCTTGGTATGTACATGTGCCCCGCTTTTAACAGAGATTGTAAAACACTGGAATCCATTAAATCAAGACTTTTGGCAATCACGTCAAGATATAAATCGACGTTCTTTAAGAAATAATATATCCAAAATTACTCACCCGAACGAAAAACAAATTATTTGTTCAAAAGGTTTGTGTGGTTTTCTTTTTCACAGCGCGCCGCCATGTCGTTGACGCTATGATGTTATAACTGTGACGTACAAACAGAGTGTTAGTTATAAGTCGATGAAACACTGTTACATAGAGGATATTACCTACGTGTCTTTCCATATTGAATTTATTAAACGAGTTGAATACAATGTGGAAAGTCACAAACATAATATTCTTTTCATCATCATTCTTTTCATCATCTTTTTCATGTTAGCTTTTCCTTTCGAAATATAAAAAAATCTACTATCTTTAACTATTGTAAACGGGTCAATTTGACCAACGTCTCCTATACTTAAACGACGTCGTTGTCAACGCTTTTCTTACACTTATATGCAATGGCTTTATTTAACTCCCGCGACGTCGACCATAATAAAGTCGGTAAATAAATCGTGATCGCATATAGTTTCATTTGGGAACGAAAACAATATATTTGTATCACCGAGTAATAAAATTTACAAAAGCATTTGAGTAGTAGTAAAATCATCATGTTTATTTACCGAGTAAAAAAATACACACACGTGTAATTACTGGTTAAAAAGATCGAAATACGTTTTTATTGAGTAATAAAATCTATCTGCGTATTTATTGAATAATAAAATTCCCTTTTGTTGTTACTTTGGAAATAATATATATCATTTAGTCATATGTCATTGAATAAAATCATAGTCTGGAGTTCAGATGCGAAGGGATTATATGTGCCACTAAAATGATATGCATTCAAGAACAAATCACTGTTAAAGAGTTTTTATTTCGATTCTTACACGTTTTTACCAAGGAATATTATCTACATCCTTGAAGACATTCACGAAAATTTTGCCTATTTTTGTGGTTTCATGTTTTAGCGCGCCGACGGGCACATTTTCATACAATCTCGCGAGACTTACTATGATTTTGACAATGCCGAAAATGACGTCAGATGGAAATGAAAGTAAACAGGCAAAACTTGAAAACGAAAGTATATATATATTTGCTTATGGGAAGTCAATTTTCAGCACTTTTTAACGATTTGAAATACATTGGCTTTAGCTCGACATGTCTGCGATTCACCTACGCAGAATAAACACAAATCCCACAGGGGTCCGTAACGGAGCACGGGTATTTAAAGATTTTGGAACTCCGCCAAATCCTTCTAAAGGTCTTTTTTGATGTCGTCACAATCATCATAGCGTCAAACGTCATATCTTTTCCGCGTCTTTAACGTAATGAAACATATTAGCGTCTGATGGCCCTTCACACCTGCTTTCAAATACGGAAATATCTGACACCCGAGGCATATACTGACACTTTTAGACGACATCAAAAAGGACCTTTAGAACGATTTGGCGAAGTTCCAAAATCTTTAAATAAACATGCATGTTTTGCATAGTAAGAGAGTTTCATTCTGCTTTGTGTTATAGGAAAAAATATCGGACAGCATTGAATCAAGTAATAAAATTTACATATGTATTTATTGAAATATATAATAAACATATATATGCGTAAAAAAGCCAAAATGCGCGCAGAAACAGACAATGTTATTCAGAACTTAACCGAATGTACTAGACCTACTGAGATACATGAAATCAAAGGGGTCATTTTATTGAATAAAATACGCGTTAATATATAATTCACTTGATTAAAAGCCATAACTCTAAGTCAATCTTTATAACTCTGATC
>NW_026462767.1:0-2157 GCF_021730395.1 Mercenaria mercenaria | reverse complement strand
GATCTATTGAAAATTATGGCCTCTAGAGAGGTCACAAGGTTTTTTCTATTATTTGACCTAATGACCTAGTTTTTGAAGGCACGTGACCCAGTTTTAAACTCGACCTAGATATCATCAAGATGAACATTCTCACCAATTTACATGAAGATCTTATGAAAAATATCGCCTCTAGAGAGGTCACAATGTTTTTTCTATTTTTATAACTACTGACCTAGTTTTTGGCCGCACGTAACTCAGTTTCAAAATTTTCCTAGATATCATCAACCAATTTTCATGAAGATTCATTGACAAATATAGCCTCTAGAGAGGTCACAAGGTTTTTCATTTTTTAAACCTACTGACCTAGTTTTTGACCGCAGTTGACCCAGTTTTTTACTTGAGCTAGATATCATTAAGATGAACATTCAGACCAACATTCATACAGATCCCATGAAAAAATGGCCTCTAAAGAGGTCATAAGTTTTTTATATTATTTGACCTACTGACCTAGTTTTTGTCCGCACGTAACCCAGTTTTAACCTTGACCTAGATATCATCAAGGTAAACATTCTGACCAATTTTCATGAAGATCCATTCAACAGTATGGCCTCTTGAGAGGTCACAAAGTTTTTCTATTTTTAGACCTAATGACCTAGTTTTTGACCGCGGTTAACCCAGTTTCAAACCTGACCTAGATATCATCAAGATGAACATTCAGACTAAGTATCATACAGATCCCATGAAAAATATGGCCTCTATAGAGGTCACAATGTTTTTTATTATTTGACCTACTGACCTAGTTTTTGACCACACGTGACCCAGTTTCAAACTTGACCTAAATATCATCAAGGTAAACATTCTGACTACCTTTCATGAAGATCCATTAAAAAGTATGGCCTCTAGAGAGGTCACAAAGTTTTTCCATTTTTAGACCTATCTGACTACCTTTCATGAAGATCCATTAAAAAGTATGGCCTCTAGAGAGGTCACAAAGTTTTTCCATTTTTAGACCTACTGACCTAGTTTTGGACTGCACGTGACTCAGTTTCGAACCTGACCTAGATATCACCAAGATGAACATTCTGAGCAACTTTCATAAAGATCCCGTGAAAAATGTGACATCTAGAGTGGTCACAAGCAAAGGTTTACGCACGGACGGACGCACGGACGGACGCACGGACGACGGACGCCGCGCGATCACAAAAGCTCACCTTGTCACTTTGTGACCTGTGGGCTAATAATGGTATTAAGACAATACATTACGAAAATATTTAACTTAATATTATTTTAAAATAGTTGTTGTCAACATTTTATGAAACATGTTCGCTGAAAAGATTCAAAAATGTACATAACTCAATAAAACAAGAATGTTTAACAGATTTACCAACGTACCCCGCCTAGGGCTTTTTTTTTTCGCAAAACTTTCTGCATGCCAATACAACATATTCTAAGTTATAGGGCAACCTACTAACAATGCACGTAAGTCATAACTATATATCATATAATTCATGAAGGCATTATAAAAATTGAAAATGTCTGGAAATCTATAATTGGCGAATGCTTTCAAATGATTATATATGTATTTTAAAGATTTAATGCGATTCTGTTTTTAAATTTGTAAGGAAAAATAAACTAGACTGCCAGAATGTCACAATATACGGCCGTCATAGCCAATTTCTTAACGCTAGCACCTGTATTATCATTTTGACCAATTATAAAAAAAGTTATAAGTTTTTACAGTAACAGCAGAGGGAAGTAAATCCTGAAAACTGTATATAATATAAGTTCACACAAAATTCCTTATCATGTAGAAATAGGTCAAATTGGATATAACCTGAATGTTTTGCCAAGAAAAGTGGTCTCAATTTTCCCTACGGCCAGAAATAAAAAAAAAAGTAACAATATAAGCTAATTATAGTGAAAACAAAGGGAAGTCATTCAAAAAGCAGGGTGCCTCGCGGTTGTGAACATTTGTGCAAAGTAAGATCAAAATCTCTCCACGCATGAAGAAGAAATGCTCCGGACAAAGTCATTCTAGAATCTAACCTTTGACTTCTAAGTGTGACCTTAGCCGTAGACATAGGAACTTAGTATTTCCGCATGACAAATCAATTATAGGAAACATTTGTGCTAAGTAATTTTAAAAAATCTTGATGAATGGCAGAATTATTAACCGTA
>NW_026462766.1:0-70815 GCF_021730395.1 Mercenaria mercenaria | reverse complement strand
TTATGCCCTCATCACCATCTTTTTCCCTTTTTTAAAAAAGTGTTGAACATTTTAAGTATTTACAAAGCCCATCACAACCTATCTCTTTAAAAAAGTTTAAATAACCATAAAATATAAAAAATGATTGCAAGTAAGGAACAACCTGCAAGATTGAAACATAAATTTCCTAATGTTTTCTCTGGTCACCAAGAAACAAAAAAAAAAAACAAACGCCAAAATTTTTTTTCCGGGCCCGGGTTTGTTTGCCTTCTGTGAAAAACTTTTAAATCCCTATGACGACTAAATTGCAAATTATATTTAAACATTTTAAACACACTGTTTTTAGAAAACCATTTAAGTAAGTAAGTAAAAATAGTAGTACGATATTTAAATTTTTCGTTAAAAAGGGCATTTTACAACTTTTCTACTACACTGAATAAAATAGTGAACCAAAGCACCCGCCCCCGTGAGCCATATTTCCTACAAAAAGCTGCCTAGTGTTATCATATGCAAAATCCCGGGGTAGAGGGCACATTTTTGGGGGGAGTTGACCCAGTCACTGTGACCCCAAAATACTGCTGGGGGTATTCGTATGGTAGCACGGGGGAACAAAGCTCTTTTTTTACTGGTGCTTAAACAACCCACTACGAAAATTTTAAAATATATCTCTGTAAGTTTTCGCTTTTTATAAATTTATAAAACCTAAAATTTGATCGATATTTTTTGTCATATATTTATTTTTTCTTTTTTTACATTATGTTAATACGACAAAGTTAGGGGATGATTTTGTACACTTTATAAAAACAATGGGGGTACTGAAAAAGTATTTAGCCACTTAATAATATTTTGGGCCCAAATTAAACAGCTCTAAAAAACGACTACCCCATGTAAATTTTAAAATTTATAAGTCAGAAAATAAACAAAAAATTAATTTTTTGTATTATGACGTGTTTTACAAAAATCTACGTCTAAGGAAAAACTTTGACAAGGATTTCGCAGCTTTCCTCTAAAGTCGTTAAAAATAAATTAATTTTTCCTACGGTTTTTTGATAATATTATCATCATGGAACAGAGTAAAAAAATTTTTCTTTACGGGGTAATAAACTTAACACAATTCAAAATAAAAAGAATTTTTAGATTCAAATACACCAAGTTAAAAATCAACAGATTTAGTCCTTTACGGACTCATTTTCATATCTGCAGTTTTCCTGATCGATTCCGAAATTCTGAAAAGTTACTAACATCAAACACTAAATTTATGCAAGCTGTAAAAAATGCAGAATTTTATTAACTCCCCGGGCCGATATCATAATATACTATAACTCCCGAGTTTGAACAAATATTCATATATTCTACTTTGTCCCTAACTTTTACCAAATTTCTAAAATAGCTGGCACAGAATAATAATACTAAAAAGAAAAACCCCAAAACTTTTTCTTTTTCATAACAATTTTACTATGCAAAAATTCCCTTAATTTCGTTTAAATTAATGGGTTTGGGAAAATTTGGGCAAGCTTCCAAAATGCAATAACCAATACATTTAAAAAAAGTAATGTTTTTAAAATGCGATGTGGAGGCCCTTTTAAAAAAGGCCTAATACAGGAGCTTAAACGAAACAAAATTCTTTTTTTACAACGTTAAGACAAATTCTGGAGAATTTAAGAATAAAGCTTGTGTATTGCCTCTTTATTACGGGAAATGATACAAAACAATACAATGACTAACGTAAAATCACGCGCCGGGAAGCGCTGCTCAGGAACGCGCCCTAACGAACGCCTAGACTTTCCAACAGTATCTGATGGGGGCTGACCTAACCGCCGAACCTGGGATCAAAAATTTAACGAGATCAGGTTACAAAAAAAGAATCAGAATCATACTACGTTAAAAATTTTTTATATGCCCATACACATTTTTCCCGTTCTGGAAAAAAAAACACGTCCCTTCCAAAAATCAAAAGTAAAACTCCAAAAATTTTCCTTGAAGCGTAACGACGAAAGGAAGGAAGGGGAGGGTGAACTTGAACACATAAATTACCTGAAATTATAAAGAAAAAAGGGAAAAATAACAAAAAAAGGGATGGAGGGTGGGATATTAAACATCAACAAATATAAACAATCGAGGGTTCCTTCGATAAAAACAAAATCAACCTCGCACATTTCAAACGACCCTTTTTCTTTCATTGCGAAACTGAAAAGGACCCAAAAAGGGGATTTAAAAAGCAACAAATTTTAATTACCAACAAACTAAGCTAAAAAAGGCCCTTACAACAGGAAAACCCTTTTTAAAAAAGGTTTTTTAATGGGAAAAATTAAAAACACATTACTGAGGATGCTTGGCACAGAAAAATAATACAAAAAGAACAACCCCAAAACATTTTTATGAAACATTACTTTTACTATAAAAATTTTACTTTGCAAGGAATTTAAAACGAATTTCGTTTAAATTAATGGGTTGGGGAGAAAATTGGCACAGCTTCCATAAATGTAATATCAAAACATTGATATTAAATATATGTTTAAAAGCAGATTGGAGGCCTGTGAAAAAATGGCCTAATACAGTTACTTAAACAAACAAACTTCTTTTACCAACGTTTTAAATATCTGTTGGAGGTTGACCTAACCGCCCCATGTCCAAATTGAACAACGTGGAAAATTTTGACAAACCCCCACCCGTATGGAAGCAAAACCCCGCCTGAGAACTGTGCCTTAAAAATTTTTGCTAAAAAAGGGCTGAAGTTGTGTTGCAGAGTGAAAAAAACAAAAATTTCCAAATTATACAGTGCACCCCCCCCGTTGAAGAGACCCGTCACGGATTCGACATTTCTGGGTTTAAAGAACGATCCACCAATGTATTTAAAAAATAGCACGAAATTATTACGCGTTTTCTAGCTCCTCTAAAAAATATAAAATTTAAATTTTCCCGGAATAACAATGTACCTTTATTGTCTTTTAAAAAGGAAACAGTGTAAAATTAAAGGGTTTTAAATTCCCCATTTTTATACCACCCTGACTCTGACACAGTATGGTCGCTTAGACGCTGCATTACAAGTTGAGAACCCTCACTGATTCCTGCGTAACAAAAGCCGACTTATAATTGAAAACCAACTATCCAAAAATGGTAAGACGCACTGAAAAACTGAAAAAAAAATTTTCACAAAAAAGGGCAAAAAGATGGGAGGGCAATAAACTGCATAAGCTTAAGGTCTACTGACAACACGACGGAAAGGGTTCTAATGTAAATTTTAAATGCACTTAAAACCGGGGGGCCAACGCCCCATTCTTGTAATATCGTAAGCATCACGCTGCTTCAGCCCTACCGAATGAATGTGGTTTTTATGGGAAAGACTCAAAGATTTCTTTAGAACACACTAAAATGACAGCGTATAGGGTAGACCGTTTAAATAAACAAATAACTATTTGAAGCACTAATGGTCGAACAACCATATATCCTATTAAATCCCGGGCAAGGAACATGTGCAAATTGCAAGAAAAACTACTCCTTCGCCTTTTTTCTGATCGTTTTTTTTATGAATGAAGAAATTTTGCGAATCACCATTATACAAACTAACGTCTCCCCCACATAAAGCGTGACCTTACATTATATTCGAGATTTTGAGGCGTGTGTACAGCTTACAAACCCTTTAAAAACAAAAATGGTCAGGGAAAAAACTGCTAAAACTGAAAACCTTAGATATAAAAAAGCAAACTATGTGTCACCTTTAAAGTTTTTGAGTAAATCAAGCGTTTTTAGGTTGCCTGATTCAATTTCCATGCAACCATCAAAAACTGTTAAGCATTCAACTAAAATAAAACTTTAATAAGATTTCAAGACTATTATTTACAATAGAAGAAATGTCCGAATATAAGACACTTGTATACGAGCTACATTTTTGAAAAAAGATGGCAAAAGGGGAGAAAGGGCAAGCCGTGCATGCAAATAAAGCGACAGATCGCACAAATATAAATATTATTATATTTATTTTAAAATTAAAAATAAAAAAGGTTACGTTATATCATAAAAACGCTCCCCCTAGAAGGCCAAATGGAAAATCAAACTACTTTAAAAAACGCGCGTCCGGGGTTTTGTACGCCACGCTATCCGTAAAGAAGTTTTGGGCGAACTAACCAATCGTGTAATTTTGGAACTGCAGTAACCATAAAACTGTCAAACAAAAAGATAACCAAATCACTTTTATTGAACTGGGCACTCTTTAAAAATTGAACTTTTAAAACCCAAAATTCACAAAGCATTGAAAAACCACTACTAAAAAGTCAGAAAAGGGAAAGCCTGACAGAAATTAAAAGATCACTAGCATTTTGTTTTGCTACGGGTATTTAAGGGATTTGCTATATCTATAAAAAAGAACAAATTTGGGCCCTACATTCCCCAAATTTGGCGAGCCAAACAAACATAATTTTCCAATAAAAAAACAGCCTTTTCCCGGGTTTCCTTTGTACCGACCACTATTGTTAAATTAGCAAAATTTTCCAAAGGCAGCAAGAATTGCACACCATAGGGAACGCTTTTCGTAAAATAATCCTCTCCTAAAATTTTAAGGGTAAAATTTCAAAATCAAATTTGAACCCAAAAGGCAAAGGCAGATTTGAAGCCAACTTTACCATTTCGCAATACGCCAATGAAACAATAGCTCCGTCACCTGCTAAATAATGTACTGAACTGAAAGAAGCTTCAATAAAATCATTCAAACTTGAACCCTGCGGGAAGGAAAGATGGTGTATACTCCTCGAGCTACCATCTTTTTAGCCACAAGACTGATCGCGGATTGACTAAAATTTGAAACAGGCATTTCTTTAAAAGGAACCGCAATTCCGCTTAACTGCTCTTCCTACATAACTTTGCTGCAGCAGAGTTTTGCCTAACGGAAATTAAAGTTTGACATGAAGTTTGGACTCTAGGGCGCAGGTTTTGTAATCGAAACCCTTTGTTAGAACCCTCTAAAAATTCAGCTGCCACTTATTTATTTGGATATAAAGAAAGATAGACTTGTAATACTGCTACGTCAACAAGGCTTTTGGTGAGGGAATGGAGGTTTAAGTGACCCTCTTTGAGATGCCGGTTTTGGCTATCTGAAGTTTCCACGAGGTCCAAGTGACGAGTACCTAGAACGATATTGATTGGTAGCTACGTGATTCTAAAAAATAAATACTTCCTAGAGTGCTTTCCATGACAACGCGTACAGCTATGTTCGTATACACAAGCAAATTTGGTACAAATACCTTGAAAATCATAAATTAAAAATCCGATTACCATCCCAACACAAAGTATATAATCGGCAACCATCCGGTTACCATCAAACACAAATTATATAATCGGCAACCATTTTGTTAATGATAGAACAGAGTCAAATGGGCTAAACGCAGTTCATCAATATACATTAATGTTAAATTCAAAATCCGGTTATCATCAAACACAATGGATATAATCGGCAACCTGTTCTTTTATAAATGATTGAACATAGCCAAATGGGCTAAACACAGTTCATCAATATACATTAATCATAAATTCAAAATCCGTTTAAAATCCAACACAATGGACATAATCGGCTAAAATAAGTTCATCAATATAATTTAATCATGAATTCAAAATCCGGTTACCATCCAACACAATGCATATAATCCGAAACCTTTTTAAAAAAAATGATTGAACATAGCCAAATGGGCTAAACACAGTTCATCAATGTACATTAACCACAGATTCAAAATCCGGTTACCATCCAACAAAAGGGATATAATCGGCAACATATGTTTTTTTAAATTTTATTATTAAATGATCAAACATAGCCAAATGGGCTAAACACAGTTCATTGATGTAAAATAATCATAAATTCAATATTATTAGCTATATATATTTTTTTTGAAATTATCGAACATAGCCAAATGGGCTGAACATAGTTCATCAATTTACAATAATCATAAATTCAAAACTGGTTACCATCCAACACAATGGATATAATGGGCAACCTATTTTTTTTTTTTAATGATCGAACACAGCCAAATGGGCTAAACACTCAATGTACAATAATCATAAATTCAATAATTTGGTTACCATCCAACACAATGGATATAATGGGCAACCTATTTGTTTTATTTATGATCGAACGCAGCCAAATGGGCTAAATAGAGTTCATCAATATACATTAATCATAGATTCAAAATCCGGTTACCATGGATATAATCGGCAACCATATTTTTTTTTTGAAATGATCGAACATAGCCAAATGGGCAAAACACAGTCAATATACATTAATCATCAATTCAAAATCAAGTACCATCCAACACAATGGAGATAATAGCAACTTTCTTAACTTTCTCTTTTTTTATTAGAAATGATCGAACATAGCCAAATGGGCGAAACACAGTCAATATACATTGATCATAAATTCAAAATCAAGTACCATCCAACACAATGGAGATAACAGCAACTTTCTTAACTTTCTCTTTTTTTATTAGAAATGAACGAACATAGCCAAATGGGCGATACACAGTCAAAACACATTAATCATAAATTCAAAATCAAGGACCATCCAACACAATAGAGATAATAGCAACTTTCTTAACTTTCTCTTTTTTTATTAGAAACGGTCGAACATAGCCAAATGGGCGAAACACAGTCAATATACATTAATAATAAATTCAAAATCAAATACCATCCAACACAATGGAGATAACAACTTTCTCTTTTTTATTAGAAACGATCGAACATGGGCTAAAAATGTTCATCCTTAAGCAGTAATCATAAATTCAAAATCTAGTTACAATCCAATACAAAGGATAGGGATGGCACCCTGTTTCCTAAGCCAGTACCGGCTGACACAATCAGACATTAGCAATTGGGCTAACTATATAGATTAAGATCTGAAAGGCTAACTATAGATTAAGATCTGAAAAACAGTCATCCTTCTACAAATGACAATAAGTTATAACTACTTTTTTTTGTAGGAAGCCAACTTGCTTTATATTCATTCATTTGATTAACAATATTCTTCTATACAAACCATATACATTAGCCATCAGGACTAAAAACAAACATACTGCAAGAAACGGTGGTATATTGAAAAGTGAACCTACTTATTTTACTCACACATGTGCACTTAATTACTTGATCAGTGCTTATGAAAATTTAACTTTGCTTAATATATATGTGAAATGGAAGTTTAATTACTTCACTTTAGAAGAAAATACTTCTCAGCGTACATTACAAAGGAATGCATTGTGATCAAAATTCGCGTGGGAAACCACATAACTACCTACATAAATTTGCAAGACATATTACCAATTTAATAATTCATATTACCTTCGAATATCGACCTGCTCTTTTACCTCTCGTTTAAGTGTACACCTTCCAGTAACACACAAATAAACACCTCAATACTCCAGGATTAAATTGTAGCAGGTCACAAAACAAATAGTCATTATGATAACTGCAAAGTATAACAGAAAAGCTAATAATCAATTTAATGTTTAAAATTTTCGGTAATTACACAGATATATCCGTACAATAAATACTAACTATATTAAAAATAAGCTAATAATACCAGCCTACCTCCCTGCTATATAAACTGCATAACTTATAGATTTAAATCACTCAAAAACAATCTCAAAATACTAGTTAAGTATTCTCTCACAATATCTAAATGCGCATAGATTAATTAAGTCCTTATATTAAACATCAGCAAATATAAACAATCGAGGATTCCTTCGATAAGAAGCAAAATCAACCGTCGCATCTATTTGCAAACGACCTTCTTCTTCCATATGCAAAACTGAAAGGACCCAAAAGGAGATTAAATCGCAACAAGTATATTAATATACCAACAAGACATAAGCTAAAACGGGCCCTTACAACAGGATAATAGCTCCTTCACTAACAGGTTTTGAATGGTAATCATTAAAAACACAATAAAATAATAATTTCACTTCGAAACATTCACCAGTTTTACACACCTATTGCGTTTAATAAATATTTGAACATTTCCAATTTTATTACTTTTTTCACATGTAAACACATTAAAATCCAATAAATAGAAATACATTGTTAACACAGGGTATTTACATCAGCAGTACTCAAAATTAACACCCATTTTTGAGTGAATATCGATGGTTTATTTTGATGTATATTTAATTTCTGAACATGTACACAAACGTTGTGTGACACGCACTGAGACAGTTAAGTTGTAATATTTACACTCATCTTTGAAGAATTTTTAAATTTACAAAAAAAACAAAAAACAACATTTATTTACACACATTTTTATGTATGAAACATGTTTTGCTGTGTTATTTTAATCCATTTGAATTTAATGCGATGTAAGTGTACGAATATTTCAGCTTTCTAAAACGTAACATTTTCCGACCATTCATTTTTCTGATAATGAAAATTCATCGTTGGAATCATCAGCCGACGGAACTGATACGTCAAAATCAGCATGATAATGAATATTTTCTTCAATGTAAGAAAAAGTCTCTGGCAGCCGTCATTATTTTAATCTTTTGAAATACAGTATGAACGAAACACAGCGGAGTTCGTCTTTTTTATTTCTTTTACCGCATATTGACAAACATTTATTTTAACAAGGAAACTAATTATTAGCATAATTAATAATTATAACATCTAAGAAATAATAGCCGGTATGCAAAATAATTTTGCTTTTATCAGGAATATAAAAAATTAACAAGTACGTGACGCAATCAGCATGATCTCGGTGCCGCGACTATACTCGTCAATCGCCGTCCTGTGGAATCCTGATAACACGCGTATAGTCGGATATCGACGCTACAGGGGTAGAAAATATAGCGCCTTTAGTCGCATTTCGGCCCCATGGAGTTAAAGCAATAGCACAGCAGTAACAATTATTTAAGATACACGTGTAGCTGAGGTTTAGCTGTACTAAATTCATACTTACAAAGTATCAATGCAAAGCATATTATATCCTTCGTAAAACTCTATAAACGTTTTTATATTAGCTAAGTATGTTTATCTGGATGCAGTCTCCTTAAAAACTGAGAATTTACTTTTGTAGACAGATCATTGTGAACTTCAAGGATTGTTCATTATTACTGCTTTTTATTATGAGTTTAATTGTCTCACGCTCAACTGTCTCCAATGCATCATGAAAAATTAATTTTAAATGAGTCAGTTCATTTATTCAGACATAATGTCCTTGTGTGCTGAAAACAAATGAACAATATAACTAATAAAATATGAATATGTGTAATGGTCACGTGCGGACTTTGTACATGAAACCAAAGTCAAGAGATATTGCACAGTACTTTCGATTTATAAAATATGTTTCAGACAGAACCAATCAATGGAAGTTGATTAATGATGCAAAAACTTCTTTTCGAAGAGTGTAACACACTAAGTTTTCCCCTTATTGGGACAGTAGTTTGACAATATAACAGCATGAAGGCTGAGACAGAAAATGACAAGTGGTTAATTTACCAGAAAAACCTTGTTACTTACAAGAAGGAATGAAATGAAACGTGAATAGTTTATAGATTATAGTTTAAACAACCCTGTCTTGCATTTATTTCATACGTAACAGATACATTTACACATTGGCAATACCTTTATCAGAGCAGGTGGCTACAATGTAGTTTCAGCGTGAATTGCTAGCAGAAAGATTTGATAAACATGTACAAAATGTCATTGCGAGATTTTTCCCGTAAATTTACCGACTGAAGCTGAAATAAGTCTGCTTTGTAGCATATGTGTTCATTTACAAAATGCATCTCAGTGTTCTGATGATTTTCTAAACACTGTTTACAGTACAACAGGCAAAGGAGAAATTGACTGACAATTGAGAATATCTTACCAAAGACATTTTTTATCGAGTAATTATTGAAACACTTCATACTCAAACGCAGTTCTGAATGGATCGCTACGCATTATATTTAAGTGCATACTAATCTATTTCTCACATCTATGAAAGTCGCTCGTACTTCACACATACTTCTTTATATACTGCACAGTTCACAATGTATGGACAAAATAATAATCAATTAACGTGCTATATACAGTTTGTTACTTTTTTTTGTCTAAACAATTTATGAAATATAATCCTTTGTTGATGGAAAAAGAAAAGAACATATACCTTTCCAGAGTTACCAAAGGTCAGTTCTTCATCATTTGCACGATAAGGAAAGGTAACCAGGCCTGTTTTAAATATTGGTAGATCAACTCAATTTTCTTCTTATATAATGTCTTTTATTTAATCTGTCAGTTTCGATATTATATGAAAAATGTGTATTAAAAAGGGTAGAAATGATCGGTTGGAAATTAAAGCAGTCAAAACGCTTAATATAATTGTCTTAATGGAAAAGCGATAACTTTCAAAAACATTTCAGTCCGCTTGTTCTCCACGTGCACTGGTGTGTTAACTTCATTTTTAAAAGCCGATTTCCTCGTCATTTCCTCACTATTATTAATCAAGTGATTTTTTTTAAACTTCTAAAAAACTTTCAAATATAGGAGTAGCAAACAATAAAAAACTTGCTTCTTGCAGATTCCCTGTTCATACTGTGTTTCATTATCTTTCCTACAGTTTTGCTGTATTTTATGCGAATTGAAATGGAATCAAAAAATCTAATTTAAATGGATTTCATTTTGAACTGACAAGAGCTATTGTCTGCTAAAAACCAATATTTTATACAGAAAGCCTAAAATGCTAAATTCAGCCTAGTTCTAAGAGACATTTATATACATGTACATATGTACAATAGTGTTACCGCGGTTTTCACATAAAAGGCTACAACTTCCTTTTTTCCAATGAAAACTACTTTGTTGTTATCAATTACTATCTATGATTTTAATGCCCCACATTTATGCTGCTCTTCGTACATCCGTACGTTCGTACGTCCGTACGTACGTCCCAAAATTTTGTATGTCATAGTCCTCCCACACTAATAGCCTGATTTGCTTCAAACTTTCACAGATGAACAAGCTTGAAGTGCAGATGATAATTAAGGAAGGAACTTTTGATGTGACTAATTTTATTGCAGTTATGGCCCTTTGAATTTTTTGCTATATAGAAAATAGAGAAACATCTTGTATGTCCAACTCCTCCTACACTATTAACCTAGTTTTCTTCAAAGTTTCACAATTGAACAAGCTTGAAGTGCAGATGACCATAAAGGATGGAACTATTGCTGTGACTGTTTTTATCGCAGTTATGGCCGTTTGATAGTTTTGCTATATAGATTATAGAGAAAAATCTTGTTTGTCCAACTATATAATAGACTTTTATAATGGACTGTTTTTCTATGGCTATTTTTTTCTAGAATTATTCCACAAAATATGCCATAGTGAATAAATTTGATGTGTTCAAATCTTCATACACCTTTTAAAGGAATAGATTCAAAGAATACAATAGAATACAATTTGCTTCAAACTTTTAGTCGAACATCCTTCATGTGAAGATTGTCTGAACTAAGAACTTTGCTATTTAGAGGATGGCACATTATGTTCCCATTGGACACGATTCTTGTTTCTCTCTTAAAAAACAAAATCAATTCGTTATAACAGAGGAATAAATATCTCATTACGAAACGTATACCTTAAACTAAAATGAAACCACAGCACAAGTATCGTATGAGCTTTATTTTTTATTGATCTTAACTAAACTTTGACGAAATGACAAGAACTTTGAAAACTTTAATACTTTTCATGAAAGACAAACAAATGATGTGATGATGTTGGTTCCCTAAGTATGTATACTGGTAACCTTGTAATTCTATTGACAGGCAGCACAATAAAAAAAGTCATGACGAATATTAGATCTCATAAGGGTTTAAGGTAACGGTTAGCTTAATCTAACGTTGTGTATGATAGCTAAAAAGATCGTTGTATCCAGTGACAGTTATAAGCCAATAGAATAATACATAGGTACCTCTCCGCATATGCACATGAAAAAGTAGATCCAAAAGAGGTAATACATGTAATATAATAATGTTATTTTTTCGGCCCTCTTTGTCAAAACTTTTTTTTCACTTACAATGCGGTTTAGTGTATAAAAGGTATACTAAAGACAAAAATATAATGTAACATTTATTTCTTGTGTGTAGGTCACTTAAGTTACTTATATATTATCATTTTACCTTTACAGATTCAAGGGAAAACATAGGGACACTAATAAAGATATTATAACACGAGACAAACATGCGTCAAGGCTACTCAAGCATAAAACAAGAAAAATATTAAATAAATGAGCATTTGTTCGTCAACGTCATTAAATTTTCATGAAATGTGCGGGAATTGCAGATCACGCATATGTCACTTCCATTTGAATTATCCGTTATACGTCCGTATTATGTTTACACGTTTTCACGGAACGAACGCATAAATTATCTGTAAAACGTATGTAAACAGTGCGTAAGCACGTGAATCTGTCTGTTAACCCTAGTTTACTGTTCTGCTAAGACACCCCTTGAAAACGACAAAAACAACAGTTATGCTCTAGTATGTAAAACTCTTACAGAACTTGTAAGCATTTGGTCCTGCTGGATAATCAACAATGTTTTGCTGTCAAGTAGTAGCCCATGTCAGCATTCTAACATAACTAAGTATGCAATTTTGAGATCACCGACAACAGCAGAGTGATAGTAAAAACCACCTACATCAACTTTACTTCAGTAAAACATGGTTTGTTTTGAATGTTTCGTTGGGTCTAGAGTCAAAACGACCATCTGACGATTTTAAACTGCTGTAGTTTCCGGTCTTGGTAGAATGCTTTTTTTTTTAAACTTGGCCTTCCCTGTTTAATATTCATCCTTCCTTTTTCACATCCCCCCAACACCCCCACCCCTTTCTCAACCCTATCTCCATTTCTGCATCTTGTATATTGTTAAAATGTACTTGTTGTTGGTTTTTGGAAGCAACGCGTCTACTATATCATTCTACTACAGTTTCTATTTGTTTCGGGCCTTTGATTCTGGCTTAAAATTTGTTAGCAGTACGCTGTGCTTCCGGGAAATCTACACTAACCTCTTAATATTTACAACGGTCGGTGTTGAAGAAACTCCTCAGAAGACCCTTAGAAACTACAGTGGTAAGGAGCAAGCGATTCTGTGCCGCCGACTGTAAACGCTCAGTGTCCCCGCATTGTACATGGTATTTTAACAATCTATATCAAAAAACTTATGAAGACTACTAATTCTTTGTAAACTGAATAAGTTCCAAATTAATTGAACTTAACTGAAAATTGTTGACAAGCTTAAAGATCGAGAAAAAAACCCAAAAAAAACCGGCTTAATTTGCGAACAAAAGTATAAGTGTATTGGCCTATTGTAGACAGGCATTTCACTAAGAACTAAATCAACTTTTCTCATTTCTTCACGTAGTTCGTATTAAGAACTTCTTACGCATTAAAGGCATTAGAGGCAATTATTTTATCAGCTTCATATTAGTTTTGGCGGCTGTCTACGTCAACATTATCGATATCAGCTACCAGCCATGAAGAAAGCAAAAGGGATATTAGATAGAAATGTGATGGGCTAAGATAGAAAAAAATCGTAATGAAATGTACAGTTTCAAACAACGACAAATAGGCTATGCAATACCGAATACTCAAATTTCAAATATTTCTGTCTTACAATACTTTTCTTGACCATATTAGCAAGGAACATAGAATCTATGTAATGCAATGCATTTTTGTCTGTCATATAATTAAATTGAACTAAAACTTAGAAATATTTCACTTAAACTGACCGCTTCTGCTGCACAATGTTATTCATTTTCGTGAAATGTATATAATTCTATAGGACTATGTTCATATGCAAAACAATTTACTTATGGCATAAATTGGCTGAGTATAAAGAGGGACAAAACGATAGCAGGTGTTTTAAAATTTAGTCAGCTGGTATTATGGTAGAGGCACATGTAAAGTTTTACTCATAATTAGTTATCCAAATATTACTCTGCTGTACATTGTAAATTTGGTGTTTACACACGCCGCCGACACCGACGGATGTATAGCAGAAGCTCTCGGTCTACGTCACGGCTAGCTAAAAGCGATATATTTTTCAAGCGAAAGAGACAACATGGAAATTAAAAATTAGGCTAGCTTGTCTTAAAAACTTTGCCACGTTTATTTTGATTTACCGCCGTTTTTCATAGGCAATTTACCTATGTTACGGTGAGCAATTAACCTAACCAGTGTTTCTGGATTCTGTAGTATCCTGTTGCTCGCACACACTTTCAAGTTCTTCAAATGAATCAGAGGTAAAGGAAATCTGACTTAACACAGTGTCTTTATATATAATCGCCACATAGAGAACACGGCTCTTTCGGGGATTGATCTCACGGCCCCGAGATCCGTAGATCTGTGCTCTACCTAATTAACTAAGCAGACATTTACATATTCTCGTAAAGTTTGGATGCTGTACCACTTTGTCGGACAAATTTGAAAAATGCATGATATTTTTTTTACAAATGCATTAAGTAACATACCCACCTGTAAATATATACACACTCGGCCTTCTTCTCTCGCAACTTCAAACCTTTGGTGCCTGTAACATAAAAGGTTTTGTCCATTGTCCCATAGTATATTGTTTATAAGAAATAGAGAGAACTTTCCAAAGCAACTATTAGTAATGAGTTGAAATATAATTTAGCCATGTGTTATCTATACTATGACTGTAAATGGTCTATATGATATACGATTCCTATATAAAATTTCACTTTTGTTTGAGAAAAGCTTAAACGTTCATAATGATTTGAATTTTTATTTAAAAAACAGATGAAATAGCTTTCTAAATAAATGTTATGCGTACTTACATGGTTAGAAAAGCACTACCTTTAAAATTGCACATGAACTGTTATAGTTAGAGCCGTAAAGACAGGTAATAGAAACAATAGATTCAATGAAACATTCTAGTATATACAGCAATATTAAAACCTTTAAGAAATGTGACAGAATGTAGTTAAAAGAAATAGGATTTAACAAGAAATTAATGCATTTTATGCAAGCTCCGTAGCATTAGCTCAATATAACCAAGGTATATATCTCACACTCACTTTATGAGCTCTGTTTGATGGTGTTGTAAATAAAAAACCAACACATAACTTTCTCTTTTTTGTAGCAAAAAGAACTGCAATTCCATGCTTCGTATATATGATACCAATTCCAGCGCATCCCCTTATAGTGCTTACTCGCTTATTCCTCTTGTTTATTCTCCACTCTTCCCGAATTTGGCGTTAGAAAAAGAAAACATCCTTTTATTTGTCGATAACCGCTCACTTAACGTGTGCAACTGTTTTCAGGAATCGTAATAACGATGCCGGGAAGTACTTACCAGTATGTTTCTATTATTTCATTTCTTAGAAAATAATTCATAATTTTTAAGCAGGGTCCATTTCACAAAACAGTCTTGGTCTAAGTCGGCTTTGAGAAAAAAAATACTAGAAGTACCAAGATAACATTCCAGTTGGGACTGGCCTTAAATTCTGAATTGTTACTTGAAAACAATATTTATTTTATCATTTTTCCCCAAACATGCTGATTAGATATAAATAAAGTTTCATTATCAAAATCTGCTGAGACTGAAAATTATGTGAACATGAGGTCATGTCAGTTCGACATCGTACTCGGTCTGTATGTAATTTGTGAGATTTACCGAATTTTTAAACCATACACAAACATATTGGTTATGTCATGTTTGAAATATAAGAGAAATAAAAAAAAAATTGATTAAAACATTTAATACATGCTTTTAGTATTGTCGCTGATTTGTGCGTCGCACTTATGGGTATTTAAAACTGTTGACCGTTTTTAAGAGCAACCAGAAACGTAAATGAAAATTGTCTTGGAACCATGAAGTCATCATTTTTAAATACGATACGCATTTAGTCTTTATGAATTGTTTTATGCAAGAATAACCGATCGACAACAATCCCTTCAACTTCTGCAGACGGTAACACATAGAAGAAACGTGTCTTCTCCTTGTAAGAATACAGGTACTTCTATCATTCTATTTCAGGTTTATGTCAATTTTCAAGTTTAAACTTATCCGCATTTTAGCATTTAAAATATTTCAAAAGAAAACATGCAAACATTATTATAAAACAGATGCAGCTTTTAAGGCATTTAAAATGCTAAAAACTACATGTATTAACAAAGCAAATTGTAAACACTTTAAGCGCTGTTTATTATTCAATTCCTTGAAACTGTCAGAATACGGAAATTTGTGCCAATAATTTTTGATCCATATTAATTTGAATATAAGTCCCACGTATCTTCTCCTTCATTACGAGAGTTATCTATACCTCGTCTGAACTGTTTTGAATTTCGCTTGTGTCATTTGCTGGTGCAGCAGTACTGAAATGTATTATAAATGTATCAATATATCTTTTACATTCGGTACTTTTGTAAACAGTATTATAACTATTTTGTCAAGTGTTTACTTTATACTTTTGCCATTGCTAAATGGATGCATTGGTAAACAAATGCATATTCTAAGTGAAAAGTAAAGTATATACAACAGTCTCGTAATAATAAATAGTACCATGCTAATACCAATGCAGTCTAAAATACTAAATCATTAATGAACCGTCTGTTTTAAAGTGAGAGGACTAGTGTTTAAAATATGACTGTGCGGTAAAACTCACAGACATACAATATATTTAATTCATTATCAACCACATTTTGTTATTCACATCTTCCACAATGACGATTTCTACCTGTAAGAAAACAATGCTCATATATTCTTGGATAATCTTTTGGGAAAACTTATGTATCTTATTACCTGGCTAATATGTAAATAATGAAATGTACTTTAGTGTGCACCTCGATATATATCATAAATGATGTCATAAATAGGATAATGATTCTTTGAAAAAACACTTTACTAATGTTAAGACTGTCTAGAGTACGAGACAGTGATATAAACTCTTTCTGACTGGAAAACCTAGTAAGTATTTTAGTTTCTGGCAGCACGACTTATACAAAATTGGTGGCATTACAACACTGGCCGAGAAATGATAAGAAAAAGACAGTTACCTCTTACTCTCCGCATTACTACTGTTATATAGCTTGCATAAATTGTGACCAAAATAATTGCCACTCCCAAAATCACGCTAACAATCACAGAAGTGGGTGTGCTGACACATTCAACATTTGAATGACATTGCAATGTGTCTGAAATGTATCACTCGATAATATGGACAACAAATGAAGTTTTGTTTTGAGACCTGCAAGTACGAGAGCTTAACATACAAGTTAACCCTTACCCTGCTAAATTTCTATAATGAACTTGTCCATCTTTCAATTTTGACAAGTTCATTATAGAAATTTAGCAATGTAAGGGTTAACTTGTCCATCTTTCAATTTGGACTCGGCGATATATGACCATTTTGTGTCGATTCGCCGTAAAACCCAACTCACTCACTTCAATTTGGAGAGTACCATTTACTGTTAAAAGGGGTGCTTACCAAACATATACAGACTGAATGGCGAACGGTGCAGATCATAAGCAGACTGCACGGATGTGCAGGCTAATCATGATCTACACTGATCGCAAAGGCAGAATCAGTCGTGTCCAGCATGACAAGTGTTATGAAAGCCTAGCCCAACTAGGGACAAAGTCAAGCTGCAATTTAGGGGCTTGAAAAGTGAAAAGAAGAGAAAGGTCTTTAATAAAGGAACTCCGCAACCAAATTTCGTACTAAAAGAAATTTATTATTGATTCAGGAGACAGTAAAGTTAATTTACTCGCTTTTCGCAATAACAAATTTACCGCTGCAGTGTTGCTACAAGAAATAGAGGGTATTGGTATATCATTTTTAATTCATTGAGCCAGTTGAATAAAATAGTAAAATTTGAGGGTTTGTCAAGCATAAAATCATTTTTATTATTGAACCTTGGCAAGAATGTACATTTTGCAGCAACAAACAGCTCTGTAACATTTTATCAGTAAAGGTTGTCTATAAACCAGCTATGGTAAAGTGATAGTCTCAGTTCTTCATTATCAGTTTCATCACCACACAAAAGAGTACGCGTATAATTTTCATCCACTGAATACGCGTATTCTTTTGTTTGGTGATGAAAATTATACTATAGAAGAGAATTCACTAATATTTCTATTAAGATTTTCCGTATTTCGTATATCATTGTGTATTTCATATATTGTCATCTGAAAAAGCTTATTAAAGCAAAACATGTTTTGACAAAACTGTGTTGGTTTATGAATTTACAATATTATAACTAATATTTCTAGAAGTACAAAAATATATCAAATAACAAATTGTTTCAGTTTAGATATCTGATCCCTGCTAAATTATTCGCTTTACGTAATTGTACCTCCTCCAAATATGACCCAAGACTTTGGATTCTCCCTCTTCCTATCTTTCCACAGTTAGGTCATTTTTACTTCCTTTCCAACATTGTTGTTTTTCATTTCTCTTAGATTCGCTCTTTTCCAAATACATTTTGTCCGTTTTTATGAGAATACAATGCAATCAATAATATAAATTTTCTTTTGAATATACCTTTGGGCACGGACCGAATTACTAATGTTAGAAGAACTGGTGGTCCAACCCTTTTATCTTTCCTAAAACGTTTTGTGTGTGTTCTGTATGTGACATTGTATATTTTGTCATAAAAAGGAAGGAATAAAATATGTTTAAAACCAAATGTCCCAGTTTAGTTACCTAACAAAATGAATTCATTAAATGCTAGTATTAAAAAGTGCATTTATTGTAAACATCGCATGGTTAAATGTAAGCATATATCAAAGTGCACAAATGACTGTGTCAAATTTTACTACAGTCGGTAATTCTAAACTATACATTCGTAGTTCAGTATTCAGCGATAAGTGTTAATTTTAAAATGGATGGTACTATGAAACATTACAAGAGCTACGAAACAAAAGGAGAAATCGTACCTGCCCTTTCTTCCGTTTTATTATCAGCTTCTGAAATAAATAAGACAAACGTGCCTAAGAAAGTGACGTCACTTTGTAATCATAGCAATAAAGAAAACTGTAGTCTATATCAATCTATCTGAATAAGCTTACTAAAACGCATAGTTCTTTTTTAAAAAAAGGCATTAGTGACACAGTGGTTAACATACTGGACTACAAAGCCGGCGACTCGGATTCGATTCCGGATTGCGGCTGATATCAGGGGGCCGAACGTAAAGTGTTGCTGTGGGAGTCTTTATGTGAGGAGTTGTTGTTGTGGGAGTCAAAATGGCGGAAAATGACTTTTCTTTGTCAAGAATTTTCTGAAAACTTTGTAAGTGTAACTGTCTTTGCAGTTTTCTCTTAGTTTCAATATGGCCAGTCTAGAGAGCCATGTTTTGGCTTTAATCGGCATCGATCGTTGGCTAAATAGATTTAAGAACAAAAAAAGTTATGCTGTTGCAACAGCAACAGTTTTTTGCTGTCAAATGGTCTCTTTCAAAAGAGTTCACCAATACACAAAGTACATGGAATTAGCTCTCATAAATCCAAATTGGCTGCAGACAAATTGAAATTTGGACAGTAATTGCAATGTGGTATTTTTCATAAATTATTCACACCCTGGTACCGGCGCTCCCAAGTACAGGTGGCACTCGCACATACAGCGCTTGATAGGCGATTTTGGAGGAGCGGTGGTGTAAGTATTTCTTATTGTATCTCCGGTAATTCAAAACTTTTTGTAAAATGAAAGATATGTGCGCCCTGATGAATAATTGATGACTATGTTCTGTGAGTGTCACAACATTTCATCTTGAAATAAACAAAATACGGCGAGTTAAACGTAAACGTTTGACTCAAAAATGTCAAATGTCAAGAAAACACGTAAAATACTCAGTAAGTACTCCAAATGTATTAATTTGTGATGCAGTATCTTATAGTCATTTCTTCCTACAATAACCAGTTCAAATTCCAAGCCTTAATTTGTTATATTTAAAGAATGACTCGTTTTTGAAGATTGTAAGGGGTTTAAAAACGGCACTCACATGGCACAGGTGTGTATTTTTTTGACGCTCAACAAGTACAGCTAGAAAAAAAAAAGTCTTCAGAAATGTAGACCTTATTGTTGTTTACTCTCAGTGTGGTGCATGCATGATCATAAATCTTTATACCGTTAAAAAACTGACTCATAGAAGTTATGTTAAAAGTTACGGCGACAATATTTTAACATTATTTTTTATTAAAAAGGTTCTTGAAAACTGATCAATGCTAAAATTTAATATGTCCTGGGATTTCGTTGAAAAATGAAAAATGTGCTTCAAAACATAAATAGGACTCAGAATGATCAGTTGACGGTAAGGTTTGCAAGAAGATATGTGTGTGTTGCGTTTGTGCATGCGTATGCGTTTGGTTAAACGTCGTTATTAAACAATATTTGAGGTCAATCTCAACGTTTTTGAGTACCAGTATAATGCTATGAGCATCCGTACGAAATATATATAAAGAGCCAGGTCGATACTGAAATCTTAACAACAAGACTACGGGGCGGTCTTGCAAGAAACAGAATAAAGTTCACCACACTGCATAAATTTGTAAAGTTAAGCAACATCTAACTTTCTGTAGCTGGATTTAAATATCTGATAAATACCCGAACAGTATAAGCAGTTAAAGTCCTTGATTTAGCATATAATGTTTTCACTTTAGCAAGATTTTGCATGCGCTATTTTCCTTTTTTTTTTTTTTTTTTTGGGGGGGGGGGGGGGGGGGGGGGGGGCGGGGGTTGAATAAGTGTTTGATTATAGAGTTAGTAAAACTCATTTATAACGGACTGACAAGTTTTCTATTCTTATTTTTATTTTAATTTTAACAACTTACCATGCGTCTACATTGAATGTATAATAAATGTTGAACTTCTTACGAACAATATTTTACTTGTTTTATTAGATATAAGATTCAGTAAACACTCCTAACAGAGGAATAGAAGATTTTTACGGTGGCTAATTTATACCATTTCGTCAGTTCGCCCCGCGACCCCGTCGAGCGAAAACACGAGAATTAAAAAAGTTAAACGCGGAGTGGTTAGCGAGCAAAAATGCGATAACATGTGGCAACGCGGAGCGAAAACACGATAATTAGCAAGGGTTGGTGGGGGGGGGGGGGGGGGGGGGGGGGGGGGGGGGGGGGGGGGTGCTGGCGTTGAACGAGATTCAAGATGTAAAGCGGCTGGGTGCCCGGGGGCTGTGCCGATAATTAAGAAGGCTAATTATCGTCGTTTCGTTCGGCGACCCCACCATTATGCCTTTCAAATCTCAACTTCTTGCTCGGCGCCCGCTGATCAGCCAGTTTTCGCTCGGCTCCCCCGACGATTTACATATTAAATTTAAAATTTTGGTCTGCGATTCTCCATGGAGAAAATACTAGGAATAAGAAAGGGCGGGAGCGCGGATTGAAAACATGATAATTAGTGGGGGCGCTGAGCGAAAAGTCGATATTTACGTTATAAATCGGCGCCCAAAGTTGGCGGAAAGACGGAATGGCATATATCAGCCACCATAGAATTTTGTTAAAATGTCTGTTAAGTTCAAAGACGCTCATATTTTAATATCTTATTAATTCAATGAATTTATCAATTAATGAGTTCTTGTTTGGCTCTCTCAGGAATTGATGTGAGTCATTCCGATTTAAGAGCAGACATGAGACGTAATGACTAGTTCCATTAACTACTGTTTAATCCAACATCAGACTATTATTAGCTCGACTTTTCGAAGAATAGGGGAGCTATCCTACTCGCCCCGGCGTCGGCGTGAGCGTTAGCGTGAGCGTCACACAAATGTTAAAGTTTGCGTACCGCCCCAAATATTTTCAAAGTCCGTTGAGATATTGCTTTCATATTTTGCATACTTATTTACCATCATGACCCCATTCTGTAAACAGGAGCAGACAACTCTATCAATCATTTTGACTGAATTATGGCCCCTTTTCGAATTAGAAGATGCTTATTGTAATGTTAAAGTTTGCGTACCACCCCAAATATTTTCAAAGTCCATTGAGATATTGCTTTGATATTTTGCATATTTGTTTACTATCATGACCCCAGTCTGTAAAAAGAAGGAGGCAACTCTATCAATCATTTTGACTGAATTATGGCCCCTTTTCGACTTAGAATATGCTTATTGTAATGTTAAAGTTTGCGTACCATCCCAAATATTTTCAAAGTCCATTAAGATATTGCTTTGATAATTTGCATAATTACTTACCATCACAACCCAAGTCTGTAAAAAGGAGGAGACAACTCTATCAAGCATTTTGACTGAATTATGGCCCCTTTTCGACTTAGAATATTCTCATTGTAATGTTAAAGTTTTACTCATAACTTGTATTATACTATCAAGCACTGAGAATAGTCGAGCGCGCTGTCAACTGACAGCTCTTGTTGATGGTGCTATCTATACCACACATAACTAACCAGTCCAATTCATAACTCTTTTCTGTTGTAGCGGCCTTAGAGCTGAGTGACATTTTCGCAATTAAGTGAAACAATATAGGCTTTGGCTGTATCGTTCCAATTTTGGAAGAAAATGGTTTATATAATACACAATTGAGACATAATTTTGGCCTCCTAAATATACTAAAACCAAATTACTGACGATTTCTCCACATTTCTGAAGACATTTTGCTAGCTGTACTTGTTGAGCGTCAAAAAATTATACACCTGTGCCATGTGAGTGCCGTTTTTAAACCCCTTACCATCTTTAAAAACGAGTCTTTCTTTAAATATAACAAATTAAGGCTTGGAATTTGAACTGGTTATTGTAGGAAGACATGACTATACGATACTGTATCAAAAATTAATACATTTGGAGTATTCACTGAGTATTTTACGTGTTTTCTAGACATTTGACATTTTTGAATCAAACGTTTACGTTTAACTTGCCGTATTTTGTTTATTTCAAGATGAAATGTTGTGACACTCACAGAACATAGTCATCAATTATTCATCAGGGCGCAGATATCTTTCATTTTAAAAAAAGTTTTGAATTACCGAAGATACAACAAGAAATACTTACACCACCGCTTCTCCAAAATCGCTTATCGAGCGCTGTATGTGCGAGTGCCACCTGTGCTTGGGAGCGCCGGTACCAGGGTGTGTTATCAATATTTTGAAGTTGTGGTATTTGGTCAACAGCAAAGCGTGACTCTAATAAGTATATACATTAAAAATCATTTTTATGAGATTTTGATATTTTGCCATACTGGTCAAAATAAAGATTTTTCCTTTAAAGCGAATGTGTTTATATCTTTTCTGCTAGTGTAAGATGGCTTAATTGCAAATCAATCCAAAACGGGAAAAATGTGTCAAAATAATTATTTTAAGGTCAGTTATCAGTACTTATATTGAAAACTTCTTCTTAAAATTGTACAAATGTACTTGTGTCTGTAAGTAAAGTTAATTGTGTTTCGTAAACTGTGTAAAGGGACTATATAATCAACTAACTGTATTTTTGTGTAACCTTTTAACAAAATGTTTTCTAATACATGTATAAGTTCCACCGAGAATTGACCTCTTAATAATTCTCTTAACAAGTTTGTCCTTCCGGACTTTTTTTAAAATTCTACCAATCTACCAGAGAAATATCACTGACATAATTACTTTAACCAATATGTGCATAACACTGCTTAATTTTGAATCAGCTTACACTTTTCAATGATACACAGGCTTATTCTCGCTAGACCTGAATCCAGGACCTTCCCATCAATGTTTACCCACAATAAAAAATTGTCATTAAGTCATCCCCACAACAAAATAACATGCGTAAAGTGAAAAAATCGGCAATAAATGTATTTATGAGCGTGAAGATTGGATGATATTCTTAATTAGCAAGTGATTAATCACAGTTAACAACATAAAGGCTTGAGTAGGGTTTAGATACGGTAAAAAAGAGAAAGAAAGTAAAGTGAAGGTATTTCAAAATATTACCCCAATCAGCCAACGTTTTTGTTCTTAAATATATTTAGCCAACGACTGATGCCGATTAAAGCCAAAACATACCTCTCTGGACTGGCCATATTGAAATTAAGAGAAAACTGCAAACAAAGTTACACTTACAAAGTTTTCTTAAAATTCTCGACGAAAAACGTCATTTCCCGCCATTTTGACTCCCTCAACATCAACGCCTCACATAAAGACTCCCACAACAACACTTTACGTTTGACGCCCTGGATAGCCAGATCAGTGTTCAGTTGTGGGTAATTTACTTGAATCATTTCTGTTTTCAGCAGTTTCGGCCTAGACTGGCCCACGCTAAATATGAAACCTTGAAAGTTTACATATTACGTACATGGAAATGGAAGAATGAGTCTGTAGCAGATGCATAAACGTGTTTAGTCTATGATTACATAAATAAAGGTATTTATTTAAACAACCATTTGCATTTGTTATTTATAAATGAATCCATATAATTAAGTGCTATTTTAGCGTACATTCGAGTATAAACTACATAGGACAATGCGATATTTACAAACTGAAATAATCATTCATGTCATGGGGAGTAGTTTTGTGCATAAGAGTTTCTTTGTGTTTTTTAATAAATGTTCTTTATGAAGACTGTTATAATCTAAACAAACGAGTTGCTTATACATAGTGAAGTTGATGGTCTAAGTTGCACCAAAGCTTTGCTTTCTGGAAGTAAAGATGAGTGCTATCAGCATCATAACAAAATTAGTATGCTTAGCTACGATTACAAGAGTGGCATTTTTGTCAATTGAGAAAATGCTTCCAGACACGTTGCTTTTATAAGTCATCTCACGTCTATATACCCTAGCATCATCATAAGTCATTTTCTCTATATTCATTTCTAAAGTTAAATGAGTGTTCAATAGAAAATATATGAGCCGCGCCATGAGAAAACCAACATAACGCGTTTGCGACCAGTATGGATCCAGACCAGGCTGAACATCCGCGCAGTCTGGTCAGGATCCATGCTGTTCGCTAATGGTTTCTCTAATTGCAATAGACTTTGAAAGCAAACAACATTGATCCTGACCAGACTGCGCGGATGTTCAGGCTGGTCTGGATCCATACTGGTCGCAAACGCACTATGTTGCTTTTCTCATGGTGCGGCTCATATATGCTTATGGAATATTTGAGGCAATACAAAAGACTTTGCTCTATAATAATCTATTTGAATAAGACTAAAACGCAAATTTCTTATATTCAAGGGAATCAGTGGCATAGTGGTCATCAGGTTGGATCACAAAGCTGTAGTTCCGGATTGAGGCCGATATCAAGGTTAATGTTTAGTTAATTACAAAGAAAAGTTCTATCCGCAGAACAAGTTCTGCAACATATGTTACTGATATTCATTTCAGTTTTGATAAATTTCCTTTTTATTTTAAACTATTATCTCTTAAAGAATGTGTGACGATTAATGAATGATTAATACGAAATTCTCAATTGGCCATAAATAAATTGTAAACTTCACTGAAAATCGGATAATGGATAATTTTCAGCTTGTGTATAGATCTATAGACTTGCTCAGATATAAATAACAGTACAACCGGTGTAGAAATATCATTGTGCAGTAATGCCGGTAAACTAATGAGAGATTCACTAAAGTGTCATCAACATTTATATTTTCAATCTGAAAAGACATCCATTCATTCTAAATTCTTTTCGTTTTCATTTCAGCACTTTAGAAATTCAAATAGCATCATTGCTTAAAAGAGTTTCAAAAGAAAACTACGTATTTGAACTGGAGATGACTGATAATCGGATTTGATTTCTATAAGCCTTTATTTTAGTTCAGTTAAAGCTCAGTGAAAACCTTTTAGTAACTCTAGTCAAAGTGTCAGTTGAGAATACATGCACGGTGTTCATGAACAGAAAGAAGAGAATGTGATTTATATTTAAGTGCTACATGCGTTCACTGCCAAATGTTTAGCACCATCTGCTAACAGTTATATTTTTCTATTGGTATACTTGTAATCTAAGCCAGATCTTTGGAGGTTTTACAAGTGAAGCATTTTCTTAATCGTTTGTAGTGTTAGTGTTTCAAGTCATTATCTTTGGGAAAGAGAAATAGAATTATGCCTAAATTCAGTACATCATCATGAGCAAGGTATTTTCAAATTGTCGGAAAATAGGCTCCTTATGATGCAATACTGGAAGATTTGCGCTTGCAGCCTTTGTCAAATGTCAATTATTTTTCTGTATAGAAAGGTATTATTACTTATTATTTACCAGATTTTTATAGCGCTCTTTTCATCTATAAAATAAACGTTCAAAAGCGCTGTACAAACTACATATCACAGAATGATATGGACACATAATACAACACAATAAAATATATCAACAATAAAAGGTATTTAGCCCGAATCAGGTTTTACTCCACATTTAAATTGTACTATATATTTTAAAGAACAATAAACAACAGTAAATAATTTGCATTGCAAAGTCATATAACAGTTTGTTTTCCAGTGCAAAGTTAGTTTCAATAGACCTTGAAGAAAAAGTGTGTTTTTAATGATCTTTTGAAAGCATCTAAGCTTTTGGCGTCCTTAATGGTAGCCGGAAGAGCATTCCAAAACTTCGGTGCAGCTGATGAAAAACTACGATCACCGTACCTCACAGTTTTGCTTTTTGGAACAACTAGTTGTTTTCAGTTGTTCTTGGATCTCAAATGTCTTGCTGGCTGATAGAGTACTAGCAAGTCTTTAGCATATATCGGGTATTGGTCATTCAATGCTTTGTATGTGTGAACTAGAATCTTAAAGTCCACTCTGTGAGTAACTGGTATCCAATGCAGTTCTTTTAATACCAGTGTAATGTGATCATAACGCGATATTCTTGTTATGATTCGAGCTGCAGTGTTCTGAAGATTTTGAAGTCTATTCAGCAAGACCTTCGGAACACCATACAAGAGCGCATTGCAATATTCAAGGCGTGAAGTGACGAGTGAATTTACTAGCAATTTTGTAGCATCTGTATTTAGATATTTCGTGATGTGGCCTATTTGACGTAGCTGTCCGTATCCTGATCTACAAACTGAGTTAATATGTTTTTCGATGCTCATTTTGGAGTCTAGAAAAGCACAAAGATTCCTTACACATTTAGATGGTTTAATGTTCTTTTCTCCAATTTTCACAGAAACCGATTCAACATGTTTTTCGTTTCTTTGACTTCAGTTTTATCGGCATTGATTTTCAGCATGATGCTGTTCATCCAAGATACAATTTCTGCGAGACAGTTTTCAACACTGCATAATGCATCCTTCTGAGAGACCGGATTTGTTGGTTTGAAAGATAAATAAAGCTGCCCATCGTCGGCGTAAAAATGGTGATTAAGTCCTTGTTTCGTGCATATTGCACCGACTGGTTTTGTGTACATTGTGAAAAATTTTGGTCCGAGAACGGACCTCTGTGGGACACTGTATGTCATTTGCACTGGTTTTGACAATTCACTATCTATGGTCACAGTTTGGTAGCGGTCGCTTAGATATGAAGTTATCCATTTGAGTGGTTTCCCTGCGATACAAAAGTGATCGTGGAGGCGGTACAACAGTGTCTTGTGGTCAATGGTATGGTAGGTCAAGCATCGCTAACATTGTTAGGTCATTTTGGTCAAGGGCGTTGAGAATGTCATTTTGAACCTTCAGTAATGCAGTCTCAGTAGAGTGAAATTTTCTGTATGCAGACTGGTGTTCTTCGTGGAGACTGTTCAAAGACAAGTGGCTTTCCAAACGAGCATCGACTACCTTTTCAAGAATTTTAGACACGTACGGTAAATTAGAGACAGGTCTATAGTTCTTCAGAACATTTGGATCTAGATCTGACTTTTTGATGAGTGGTCTGATCAACGAACATTTGAAGGATTTCGGTACATGTGCTTTCTCAAAAAAAAATGATTATTTTAGTGAGAGATGGTAACAGTTCTTCTAAGCATTCTTTCAAAAGCCATGTCGGACGTGGATCTAGCTCACACGATTTACTTGCAGATTTTGAAATAACGTTTTTCACTTCATCCTGTGAGACTGCAGTAAATTCAACAAGTTTATCTATTTGCCTGTTCGAAATTTCCTCGATGGTAACCGCACCGGTTTGTAACTCTGTTTCTGACCTAATTTTATTTCTTATTCCATCAATTTTATCCATGAAGAAATCGCTGAAATTGTGCGCTAGTTCTTTGGAAGAGGAAGATTTTGGCAGCACGGCCTCCTTGTGTCTACCAAGAAGATTCTTTGTCTCTTTGAATAAAGGTTTCTGTTCTCGTCCGCAGGACTTTGTCCTTTCAGAATAGAAATTAACACGTGTTTGTTTCAGCAATTTATTCACAGAAGCACAATGATTTCTGTATATCCCATGATCTACTGTCAGATTTGTTTTTTCTCCATTTGAGTTCAAGTTTTCGTTTCAAATGTTTGGCTTCGTGTAGTTCTTCATTATACCATGGACAAGTCGGTCTAAGCACTTATATTTTAGTAAGCCAGGGGGCGTGTTGGTCAACGAGTGATATCAAATTGTTGTTTAATGATTCCACGTGCTCGTCAACACCAGAAAGTAACGTGTTGTGTCAGGAATCTCCAAATATTTTATTTCGTTTTTAAATGATTCAATGTCGATGGATCTCGACTTTCGGAAGGTCACAGTTTTCCTTATCGGAGCAGGTTTTTCTGCTTGAATATGAAATATCACAGCGAAATGGTCACGTGATATCTTCCCATCAGAATCAGATAGTCCTGGGTCAGTAACTTCTATATTTGATACAATATTTTCAGTGTCTCTTGTGATTAGAACATCCAAAGTATGTCCTGCAACATGTGTTGGTCCTCGAACATGTTGTTCCATACCAAATGTTCCTAGACATCTGTTGAACTTGGAAGCGTCATGCGTGATATTCCGAATCACTGCACGTATCATCAGTTATTGGTCGGTCTTAAGTTCAGTTGTAAGCATGTAGTAGACAGACATTTCAATTAATTTTTACATATACGCTATTTATCCGTGACTTCAATGAGAGAACACTACACATTTTCACTAGCGACTGGAGATAAGCATCGAATTTTTCGACATGCTGTGGAAGACTTTTTTTGCATATTTGGCGTTTAAAGTTGGTAACAAGCAACAGTACAGTTAACAGATTGGACTACAAAGCTTTTTACTAGGGAAAATGTTCAGAAAAAGGAATACTTTTAAGAATTATTGGCATTCGTCATTCATTACCATAACCCGTATATTGAAGTTTGGTATGCGCATATTCGCAGCTGTGACTAAGCCTATGTGTGGGGATTACCAGTCAAAACATGTAGAGATACATGTAGGAGGTATTTTCAAGTATAAGTATGCTGTTGTGTTACCCTATAACAGTTCTTTATAAATATGAAAACTATTTCAAGATACACAAAACAAACGAGATGTTTTGTTTGGTACAGTTAAGTCAAAATGAATGATTCTGAAATAAATTGAAACAAACTATTTTGTGTCATATAGAAAAGGTATATGTGGTGTCTAAGTTTTAACTTTTGCCAATAAGACCGTTTTATTTTGTCAGATCGAAACCCACATTCCGAATTCCGCATATTATAGTTACTGGTCGGTCCTATTTTCAGCTGTAAGCATGTAGTAGACAGAGAATTCAATTAAATTTACAAATACTTTATTTATCCGTGACTTCAATGGGAGACCACTATATAGTTCCACCCACGACTGAAGATATATATCTAATTTTTCTGCGGTAGTCTTTGTTTGCATATTCGGCGTTTAAATTTGGTAACAAGCAACAGTACTAGACTTTCAGATGGCCGACTATAATTGTTAAGAAGTACAATGCAAAACAAAAATTCGTACCTGCTCGTACTTCTGTTTTATTCTCGGCTTCTGAAAATGATAGTAGAAAATATACGTGCATATGAATTTGTTAATATGATGGCAATCAAGAAAACTGTAGTATATATTAATCTATTTGAACAAGGCTCAAACGCATAGTTCTTATGTTACAGGTAATCAGTGGCACATCGGTTAACAGACTGGATTAGAAAGCATTGGCCAAGACTGTCTGTTGCTGGCTCACACTAAATAGCCAAATAGTTTACTTATTGTTTATACAAAATTGGAAGAATGTGTTCAATCAGTAGCAGAAGCATAAACTTGCTTAGTCCACGCTTTAAAATGAAGAAAGTTCTGCTAAAGGAATACATCTAAGAATTATTGGCACTTGTTATTCATTAATATAACCCGTATATTTAAGTTTGTAATGCGGAGTTGCGACTAAGCCTATGTGCGGAGATAATCAGTCAAACATGTATTATTATTATTATTTACCAGATTGTTATAGCGCTCTTTTCATCTATAAAATAAACGTTCAAAAGCGCTGTACAAACTGCATATCACAGAATGATATGGACATACAATACAACACAAAAAATATATCAACAATAAAAGGTATTTATCCTGAATCAGGTTTTACTCTACATTTTAATTGTACTAGATATTTAGAACAATTAACATTAGGAAATAATTTCCATTGCAAAGCTTGTTTTCCAGTGCAAAGTGAGTTTCAATAGACCTTGAAGAAAAAGTGTGTTTTCAATGATCGTTTGAAAGCATCCAAGCTTTTAGCGTCTCTAATGGTAGCCGGAAGAGCATTCCATAACTTCGGTGCAGCTGATGAAAAACTACGATCACCGTACCTCACAGTTTTGCTTTTTGGAACAACTAGTTGTTTTGAGTTGTTCTTGGATCTCAAATTTCTTGCTGGCTGATAGCGTTCCAGCAAGTCTTTAACATAGATCGGTGATTGGTCATGCAATGCTTTGTATGTGTGAACTAGAATCTTAAAGTCCACTCTATAAGTAACTGGTATCCAATGCAATTCTTTTAATACCGGCGTAATGTGATCATAACGCGATATTCTCGTTATAATTCGAGCTGCAGTGTTCTGAAGACTTTGAAGTCTATTCAGCAAGACCTTCGGAACACCATACAAGAGCTCATTGCAATAATCAAGGCGTGCAGTGACGAGTGAATTTACTAGAGATTTTGTAGCATCTGTATTTAGATATGTCCTGATGTAGAGGCAAAAATAATTATATCAGCATCATAACGAAAATAGTATGCTTACCAATAATTAAAAGCATTGTATTTCTATTAACTGAGACAGGGCTTCCATTAGTTTTGCTTTTATACGTCATCTCACATTTATATACTCCAGCATCATCATAAGTCATCTTTTCTATATTCATTTCTAAAGATAAATGAGTGTTAAGTGAAGAATTTTTATCCAGAATACCACTGACACCAAAATTATTGTCATTAACAATGTCGCTATTCAAAGCTGGCGTTTCATCCGCACCTGCTTCGATATATGCCAGGGTCTCCCACCCGGTACTTGCTTCTCGCCGAATCTGGACATTATACACTGATGAAGCATCTGTTTCGGTAACATCACATGTCATGAACAGTTTTCCTGTAGTTCCTAATATAACTCCCGATTTTGAAAAAGTGAAATTCAAGCCGGAAACTGAAAAACAGGATGGTTCACTTTACAGCTTAATATGAAAGTGTGAAGATATGTCATGTGAAACAATTAGCTCTGCAGATAAAACATTACAGTTATTTGCTGCTCAGTACATGTACTTATCGTAAACGAAAATGTTTTTTCAATGGGGCTATAATCCTGTTACTAATTGTGGCAGTTTTGAATATATATTTACGCTAAAAATAAAAGCAAATACTAAATACTTCAAACTAATGAGATATATGATTATATGATGTAACTGGTTGGGAATGATAGGACAATTTGTATCAGTTGATACATAATGTTATGTTTGCTGTCAGTTTGGAAATGGCATTTCTCAATATATATATAAATATGTCTCTCTCTTTTCAATTTGGTGTTTTTCGTTCTTTAAGTTGACCAGCATAATAGAGTTTTAAAAATCTACTTTTTGTTTGAAACAAATTCGAATCGGTTACATGAAAAAGATCGATCTTGTGACCTTAATCGCAATGTTTTGATCACTTTAAGTGTCAATCTTTCTATAAGTCGTGACAAGCCGGGTCACAACCATACATTTTAAAAGAGTTTAAGGTACCATAACATATTTAACGTGTATTACAAAGTGCGAGATTTAAACATAATTACCTAATGTTGTCTCAGTTGTCAGCCAAGAAACAACAAATTTAAAACAAACGGCAACACTTTTCTTCTCAGTCCTCGTTTGTATCGCATTCTTTGAAATGATATTTTAATGTCATATGATGATGCTATAAATTTGTCAAAGGTATGTTGTAACATGTAATCTCATCCGCTTGATAAAAAATATGTAGCAGATTCAGTAAATTCTGAACAGTTATAATTTATTAAATCTCCAACGTGCATACATCTGGCAAATATATGCAGAAAATTGAATAAGGCAATAGCGAAGCAGTAACAGTTATTAAACATACATGTGTAGCTGCAGTGTAGCTGTACTTAATTCATACTTACAAAACATCAACACAAAACATATATGATTCGTAAATCTCCATAAACTTTTTAACATTAGCTAAATATAACGATAATCAACGTTTTCTCTAGATGCAGAGTCTTTAAAACAGAAAATTTACTTTTGTAGACAGACCATTTTGAATTTTAAGGATTGTTAAAACACGGCTGTGATGTAATCCTTTGTTAGTTTTGTCCATTATATAAGTTATTGTACCGATACCGTTCTATACACACGCTTATTTTACTATACCTGTCCATTATTAACCTGTAACTGTCCATTCTTAAAATAATGGATACTTTAAGAATGGACAGGTACAGGTTAATAATGGACAGGTAAAGTAACAACCTTGTACGTTGAGAGGTGTGTGTACATCAACCTACGAAATTCGAAAGTTTCGAAATATAAACTGCAACATTTTACAGAACCTCTAGCTGAAATAAAAAAAAACCCTGAAGAGGAACATATGACTTTAACCCAAATCGCCCCCCCAAATTATCAGTCAAATAAAAATCAAACAATGTGCCAAAAGTAATTACAGAATGTTAGTTTAAATCTTCAACCGTAAGAAAGTAGTAAAGTCCTCTTTGTGTACTCCTAAATCGCGAAAGAAAAGTATCACAGGTATGGCATTTTCAGACAAAAATAAATGAAAATAGGCAACGAAATGTAAAAACAAGAGCTGTCGGAGGACAGCAACGCTCGACTATTCAACAGTCTTGTCAACTGAAGTCGAAAAGGGGTCATAATTTTGTAAAATTGCAAAAAAGGGTTATGGAACCTGTACAATGCATATCAGCTCATGACAATGGACAATTGTGCATGTTTCAATACATTCCCATTAGTGGGTACCGAGATACTAGCTTACATTAAAAACTTTAACCAACAACTGCTTAGTCGAAAAAATGGCATAATGTTGTAAAAATGCAAAGTAGAGTTATGGAACCTGAGCACTGCATGTCAGATCATCACAATGAACAAGTGTTTGACGTTTCAATCCATTTCCATTAGTAGGTACTGAAATACCAGCTTACATATAAAACTTTAATAAAAATTATAGAAAATAGAGTTATGTATCCTGTGCAGTGTAAGTCAATTTATCACGGTGAATAAGTGTGTGAAGTTTCAATCCATTCCCACCAGTGATTACTGAGATACCAGCTAACATACAAAAACTTAACCAAATCGTGACGCCGACGCCGACGCATTGATAAAATAAAAAAGTGGAAAACCACAGGTCGCACAACACGACATAAACGAAAATGTTGCAGGCTCGGTTTGACTGAGCCTGTTCATGGACGGTAGTGGAAGTGCAAGCTACCGTTCACGCCCTCTAGCCCCGGGTTGAGCAGAACTCAACATTTACACATGTTATAGGTACCAGACTGTAATTTAGAGACATCCGCAGATGTATTCATACGACGGTGCACGTGGAACCTTCACTGATGCACAGAGTGCAATTCCATGAAAGGCGGCGTACGTACGTTTCCCAGATAAAATAATGGTTTGGCCCTAAACGAGAAAACAATGGGCAGAATTTAACAAACTGGAGTCCAATAGCTTCATCTATTCTTTGAATAGTCGAGCTAAAACACATAATTTTCCTTTCTTTATCAAATGCTGCAGACCTATGTTGCAGTATTCGTGTAAAATTGGTTAAACCTTTACCATAACTGACAGTTGTTGCAGTCCTACCAAGAAATGTGCAATTTCACCTTTCTATTACAAAGACAAAAAAAACCACACAAAAAAACCCCCCAAAAAACCTTCAAGTTCCTTAATGTTTTACTGCACGTTTCGGTATTACCAGAAAATTTGGCCGTAATGATCTTAATTTAACAATACAATTTTCTTGCAATAACGACGTTATTTATTGTAATAACGAAATATTTCCTCGTAAAAACGAGATACCCAGCCAACATTCTATATCGGGCCGATATCAAACCGACGTCGTTGTCTATAACGGCCCGATATCGGCTTCTATATCGGCTGCAAATAGGAATGATGTCGGCCCGACGTCTGCAGACGATATCGGGCTAACATCATAATGACATCGGTTCGACATTGGCAAACGATATTTGGCCAACATCAAAATGATATCGACCCGATATTGGCAGATCATATCGTTGTCGCGAAATAGTGTGACACGCATTGCTTCTTCAGTTTTCTTCAAATATACACTTTATAAATTCTCACAGTAATTTACTTGAGAACAGATGTGTATCGCATCATGTGTATGATGGTTATTTGATTTTATTGGTATAATATTTTTCACTATATACTACATGTTTTATACAGGTACGTAAGTTTTCTGTATATTCTTAACACTATTAAAATCGTTCGATTAGAATTTTAAACATATTTATATTTTCATTTTTTTGTAAATATATTTCTACGGCGACATTATACATAAAATAAAAATGCATCTTAATTATAACCTCCCTTTATTACATATAAAATTTTGATATTTACCGTCTACAAATTTTGTTTGGAACCTAGTTTGATTGATTCCGGCATACATCATATTTGCTTAATAAATAAGCACACATAAACAATTAGAGTACTTTTTCCCGTTTATCAATAATGTTTTGAAAAATATAGCTATATCAGAGAATCAAATATCGGCCCGATGTCAATCCGACTTACGAAATAGTTACACTGATTGATGCGGATCTACCAATTTCAATATTTTGCGGCAGTTCAAGGGTTCGATCCCGGCGATATATGATCATTTTGTGTCGATTCGCCGTAAAACCTAACTCACTCACTCACGACGGCCCGACGTCGGCCCTACATCGGCACATTTTGCCAACATTCCGACATTATACCTATATCGGGCCGATATAGTCATGCTGGCTGGGTATGAGTCATAACGAGTAAAGATCTCATGTGATACGTGTAATTTTCTTCTAATAAAATTGATAGAATATACAATTGTTTTCTAATAACGATATAAAATACATATATATACATTTCAGAATTCTTCGACTGGACCCGTCATTTATTAGATTACTTGATGTATATAAAACTGCAAATTCAGCACGAACAAAGCATGGACAACGTTTAATAAATACATCATAAGGCCAAGTTAAATTTTACTTTTTGTAAAGGTATTTCAAATCATTCATAAATATCACAAAACAGATATGTTCGAAACTTTCCTAAGAATCAGCACTGAATATCATTAGTGTTTAAAAAAACTTTTAATTGCAATAAAAATTTATATGCAATCTTATTTAAACGCCATTTGACTTGTTATTTTTATTTAGCACAGAGACACAAATCAATGAATTGTCTTTGCCTCAAAGAGAACACTATTGGTGACATTATATAATATCACGACAATCTTGATTTTTGTGTGAGGACCGTGTTTGTTGCGCCTCGATTTGTCCATTCTTTCACATAATGGACAGTTTTCGGCTTTTCTCCTTTACTTAATTATGACTGTTCTATTTTGTGAACTCAATTGTTTACAATGCATCATGAAAAATTAATTTTTAATTGTTAGACCTCATTTGCCAGTTCATTTGTAAAGACATAATGTCCTTGTATTTAAAAATGAACAATATTACGCTCTGACTAATAAAGTATGGTTATGTCTAATAGCGGACTTTGTTCATTAGGCGTACAAAAATTGTTTGTTTTCGGTAACATGCTAAAAAATTAGGGTAGGTAGCTCGGTAATATTTTGCATATTGTGAAAAGTGAGACTTTTCGGAAATCGTTATTGTGTCAAAAAATGACTATGATACAAACCAGGGGGTAATGCCTTCAGAGCAGCAGAAAGTTTATTTCAAATATCACTGACCATGTTTAAGGTACATTCTATAGCCAAAATATCGACATTTTAGTGCTTGTCTTTACAACCATTTTGCGAATTTTTACTGAAGAATTACATAATTTGATGAACGAAATGCCTATTGAAAATGATTTAGCTCGCCTTTGAAGTATATATCTTGAAAAACAAATGCCAACTTGTACCCGAAACTCCGGACAGAAGACAGAAAAAAATATTTTTAAGTGGTCATATTTTTTCACAATCGACAGCTGCAAAATTCAAGCATTATTCTGCCTAAAATTGTGACCAAAACATACCTAGATAATATATCTACTTCCTGTGAGCAATCAATTCTTAAATAAATTTGATGAAAGTGCCTTTTAGAGTCGATAATTTCAGATAATTTTATTTTCTCTTTTTTTCATGCAGACATCATCATTTCACAACTAATTTGAGATAAACATGCGTATCTATGACAAAAATCCATAATATCATTACAAGGGCAATACACATAAAAGTCAGATGTGTCAATTTTATTTTTAGAAACGGTTGCAGTCACAAAGTAATTGACAGAATAAAATGTAAATTTCAGCATATTTTTTCACACAAAAATGTGTTTGTGCGTAGAAATGTGATCAGGCTGAGCACATGGTCTTATGGATTTCATAATTTTCGGCGCTTAACGTGAAAACAGTTAAAGCACAGGATTCACAAACATTAAATTTATGCTTAAATCTATATGCGATACATTATGCATATAATTATAATTCACGAAAATATCGCATATAGAAGTAACTGGAATAAATTTGGACTATTTCCTTCGGAAGTTTACATGATTGTCCTGTCAAAAGGCCTCCCTCGTGTTGACATATTTTGACAGGTCGAGTTGTTCTGGGACTAGGAACAATGGTAAGTGCAAATTATATAGATTTATATAAATTAATTATTTTTGCAACGAGTTCAAAGTAAGGTTGATAATCAGTCGACTCTATTTCAAGATCTGAGAATGATTTGCCTATTTTTGGGCGGAGAACATAGCATATGCATGCTTGTATCACTGCCACCATATATTATCATTAGATCCACTGGTAGATCTACAACAAATCATTCTCAGATCTTAAAATAGAGTCGATGCCAGAATTAACGCATTGTTTCATAGATAGTGAATCGATCAGAATAGACAGAATAGATCATTGTTATAGAAAAAAACGTTGATGTACTTTTTGCATTCGAATTGACATAATTTGAACATAGACTCTGCATTTATGCCATAACATATGTCTGATTGGACGTGCTGAATCATCCGGAAAAAAACCACAGGGGTAGTACCCCTGTGGCAAAAACCATCAATATTTCTAAAGTAACGTTAATTAGAATCAAGGTCTACTGTGCATTTAATCCGTCATGTGTTTGTTTCAGATGAATGAATACCTGCACCATGGAAACAATGTCAATTGCAAACTTTTTGAACCTGTGCTGGGCGTTCACATTGACATTTCTTGTTCAACAGGAATACATGATGTTGACCAATAGTGCAGCTAGGTAAATGTCAATGTTCTATATATATTCTACAATAATTACGTAAAAAAAAAAAGAACAATGTCTGTAAGTAAGCCAAAGAAAGGACATCTCTGCATAGCTGACAAGGTCAAGGGTCTGAATGAAGCATGATCATGCACCAAAATATCAAAAAATGTATACATTTATACAATGGAATGAAATAACATACAGTAGGCCTATATTACAGCAAGATGTGATTTATAAATAGTATCATAATTATTTATTTTACATGGCATGCATAAATTGTTCAACTTCATAGATCAACTGTGCTGTAGACCTACAGAATCAGCATAAAGAAATGAAGCTACAAGAGTAATTTTAAGATACATAAATCCACACTTGTCAAGATTCCATATATAATGCTGATTTCCTTATATGGGTGGTTTTCAAAATAATGAAGTTTTTTCTTCTTTTTTACCTTACTTTAATTCAGTTCAGTTTTAGAATGTGTTTTGGGGCAAATCATATCCAAATCAATGTATTCAAGAAATGTGTGCAATTTCAGATGGATGGCTCAAGCATTTTTAAAGTTATATTAAATTATATAGCTAATTTTGTCCCCTCTGCACCAAAAGTGTGACATTTTGCATGAAGGATAGTTTTCAACTGTGTTTTACTTTTTCAAACCAAACTTAATTGTCACAGCTTTGGCTTTTCTTATGTAATCTAAACTCTGCACATTTAAAACAAAATACTTCTTTTCATTAACTACATTTTATTCTTACCAATAGTTCATGTCTTAATTGTGATGGAAGCCCCTTCATAAAAAAATAGTGATAGATTTAAAAGTTGAACACTACAATTTCATAACCCCATTACTTTTCTTAAGTCGTAATGTTTTTCTAAGATCTTTATCCTTACAGCTTTGAAGACACCTTATGATTTTATTGTTTTATAAATCAACTTTCTCAGAATCTTCTATATGTCTATACACCCAAAAATGTCCCTTGTAAGTATTCTTTAAATAAAATGGGTTTTTACTTTATTTCCCTCTGTTGTGGCAGTTCTATATTCTTAGCAGTGTGTAAGTTAAATGCAGGCATTACTTGGTAATTAAGCATTATATAAGAATCCCAGGACAATTTAAATTTTAATTTTTGCATTTTTCTCAAGTTGGCAATTTTCAGGTTTAAAGGGGAAACATCAATTTAATTAAAGTTTACCTACATATGTAAATATTCAGTAGCGAGTATTGTGTAGTTGTAAGAATTTTACTTACTATGAACATATTCCATGAATATATATTTTGCAGCCATTTGTCCCCTGTGCATCTTCTTAAAATTAGTAGCATTATAAAGTATGTATAAATTTTACCATTCCATTTTACCATGCATGGCATTTTGTCATTTTTCTACTCTCAATAAGCAGTGCAGGTAAACTAAATGATTTCAATGTGTTAATTGTGTTTAAAGTCACTTATTATTCATTTAAAGCATTACATGCTGCTGAATTTTCATGTTTGTGTTGTGAAAATTTTCAGTTTTGTAGTTATTTTGTGGAATAAACTAATTGTTCAATAGACTATTGTCTTAAGATGATCACCATTAATCTTGTTTTGAACAGAAAAACTAATATTTAATGAATATTACACTGATTTTTAGTATGTGTCCCCCGTGCATCTCTTAAACAACTCAATTTTGAGTTGACAATTTTAGAAATTAAAATCACCAGACATTTTTGAAATTTGGAATGTGGTTTATAAACCTGCAAAATGTGAAAAAATAGGTTTTATAATAATATGTTAATTAATTTTCATTCAGCAACAACTTTTCTAGGTAAAATTTATTTTTATGTCCGATTTGTGCAGAAAGGGTGATTTTAAAAACCAAAGTCCACAAACATTTATTAAATAAGTTTCAAACTATACACAAACACCTATTCATATATGTTGAAAAAAATTTACTGTTATACATATTTCCTTGTCATAAAACACTGCAATATTTATCACCCATCTTACTGGAAATTCTCTGAACTTATGAACTGAAGGCTGTTCAAAATATTATCTGATTTGTATTTCTCAACACTTTCCCAAAGTTGTATATTTCCTTGAAATTTGAATTATTTGCTATCATAAAAAAGAGGTGACAACCAAAAGAAATAGGTTTGAATTTCCAAACCCTATGTCACACTTTTGCTTCATTATTTTGAAAACCACCAATATGTTTCCTCATAGTTTTTTTATACTATACTATACTTATTTCAAATGAAGATATAAATTTATTCAAAGAAATAATGGGACAATGAATGCTAAAATTGCCAAGAAGAAGCTTAAGATTGCCAATTTACACACCATTTTATACAGGTAGGTGTTTAAAAATGTTTTGAAAATATATATGGCATTCAGCACTTCTTTTACAAACTATAATAACTGATTTTAGAATTATGTACATTGTACTTTTAAATTGTTTTTAATGTGAAGTGTCAGCAATGGAAATTTATAGAGAAATCACAGTTACTTGCGAAAGAAAAATTTATGTATATATAAATGTACATGTTGGGCTTTTTTTTTTAGTTACAGTATGATATGGTGAACAAAAAGCCCTCAATGCAGCCAGTTCTGGAACTTTGGCTAGACTATGAACAGTAGACATCAAAAGGTACAGGATAGTTTAGAGCTGCATTTATTTTTTTTTTTATGTAATTACTATTTATCAGTTCAAATGAAACTTGGTACATCAGCATGAAGTGGACAGGCACATATTGGCAGGACTATCAAATTTGATTATTTGTTTCTTCAGTTATTATGTCATTTTCTTTTTCAAATTGTCATATCATAGCTTCCTTCATACCTTTTGCATTAAAACTCTCTTTCTGCAGATTCCATCATATTCAAATGGATCATGGTGTACTTCATGGCCAATCAGCAGAATTATACACATACCATAGTGGATTTTACATCTAATGACAGTTTTTAGCTCGACTATTCATAGAATAGTAGAGCTATTGGACTCGCCCATGCGTCGGCGTCCGCGTCGGCGTCCCGATTTGGTTAAGTTTTTGTATGTAAGCTGGTTTCTCAGCAACCACTTGTGGGAATGGATTGAAACTTCACACACTTATTCACTGTGATAAACTGACTTACATTGCACAGGTTCCATAACTCTGTTTTGCTTTTTTACAAAATTATGCCCCTTTTTTGACTTAGAAATTTTTGGTTAAGGTTTTGTATGTAAGCTGGTATCTCAGTAACCACTTGTGGGAATGGATTGAAACTTCACACACTTATTTACTGTGATAAACTGACTTACATTGCACAGGTTCCATAACTCTATTTTGCTTTTTTACAAAATTATGCCCCTTTTTCGACTTAGAATTTTTTGGTTAAGGTTTTGTATGTAAGCTGGTATCTCAGTACTCACTAATGGGAATGGATTGAAACTTCACACACTTGTTCACTGTCATGATCTGACATGCACAAAGCAGGTCCCATAACTTTATTTTGCTTTTTTACAAAATTATGCCCCTTTTTCAACATAGAAATTTTTGGTTAAGTTTTTGTATGTAAGCTGGTATCTCAGTATCCACTAATGGGAAAGGATTGAAACTTCACACACTAGTTCACTGTCATGATATGACATGCAGTGCAAAGGATCAATAACTCAACTTTGCATTTTACAAAATTATGCCCCTTTTTCAACTTAGGAGTTTTTGGGTTAAATTCTTATATGTAAGCTGGTATCTCAGTACCCACTAATGGGAATGGATTGAAACTTCATACACTTGTCCACTGTCATGAGCTGATAAGCACTTTGCAGGTTCCATAACCCTATTTTACTTTTTTACTAAATTATGCCCCTTTTTCGACTTTCTTATTCATTCAAGCGACAAGGCTGTTAAATAGTCGAGCGTTGCTGTCCTCCGACAGCTCTTGTCTAAAGTTATGGTCCTTTTAGAATCTTGAATTAAATGAAACAGTTACAGTTTCTTTTCTTTTGTTTTATTTGTACTCAGCTCCTCCCCCACTTTCTATCCAATGCCCTTGAAACTTGTAATACACGTTTACCTTGAATGTAAAGGCCTTTATCTATTTTAGCCTAAAATCTAAATTTGGAGGGTTATGCCCCTTTTTATATTATAAGAATTATATTTCATCTCCTCCTACAGTTTTCATACTGTGTCACAGTGCAAAAGTAAAATGACATGAAATTAACAACATGAAGTAGGCATGCACATATTGCAAGACTTCATTTCAGGTTACTTTTTATTGAGTGATGTCCTTTAAATTATCACAAATACACTTGTACATTGTGTATGCCTACTCACAGTTTCAAACAATTCATAAGAAATTTAGTATATATTATGGACATGAATTGATCATGTGCCTATATATAGTGTTAGTTGAAAATTGAATGCATGAAGACATACAGACAAATATATATCATCTGTTTGAATTCAAAGCTGTATTTCTTAGTCTTTATTACTTGTGTAAGGTACTGTTTTTCCACTTCTTAAAGACATTTTCTTGATAATGTCTGTCAGACTGATAATATTATAATTGTAAGATGTTACATTCTAAAATTTTGTGTTTTTATGAACATATAAAACATGTAAAGTTTATACTAGTGTAAAAATGGCTAAATTTTTCCATTTCAGATGATCATCTGAAGAGCCACAATTGTTTAAAGCACTGGTCAACAAAAACTGAACTATTTGATGGATCATACATGTGCAGAATGTACTACCATATTTCCAGAATCAGAGAAATAGAAATATCAAGTATTAGAGAGAAAAAAAGTATGCATCATGTATGAAGAACTGCCTAAGAATAATTTGCAAAATACATTGAAATCTAACAATTGCTAATTGCATAATGCATATGGAAGTTAAGAAAGGTGTACTCTTCTGGAAAATATGTGTCCAGTGCAACATTTCTTTTTCAATTTTGTGAGCATAATTCTACATAAAAATTGTAACATGGCTACAGGGATAATACAAAAGGTTTAATCTTATTTTCAAACACATTGGGGGAATCAGAGAAGAAATATCAAGAATTAGGGAAAAAGAAATAATTGTCATGAATGAAGAACTTGCTTTTTATTAATTTACAAAATACTTTTTAGCCTCACAACTGTTAATGATATTATGAATATGGAAGTTAAAAGTGTGGACTTGGATTAATCTTCAACTTCTCTGAGCATAGTTCTGCATAAAAATTGTAACTTTATAAAATTGTCTTGTAGAAAAAGTGTAAGACTTTCATACTTGTTTTATAGAAAATGTTTCTGGATGTTTCAATGTAAGTTTGCTAGACCCAGACCACTAGCTCCTAAGTCAAGGTTACACTTAGATGTCAAAGGTTAAAAGGGTCTGTTTCTGTCTGGTCAATTACTGCCATACATAAAGGGATTTTGGAATTACTCGGCATAAATGTTCACCATAAAGAGACAACGTGTTATGCGCAAGATCCAAACCCTTGCTCCAAGGTCAAGGTCACACTTAGAGGTCAAAGGTTAATAGAGTCTTTTTGGTGTCTGGTCAATAACTTTGCGATCCATGAAGGGACTTTTAGATAACTTGGCATAAATGTTCACCATAATGAAACAAGGTGTCATGCCCAAGACCAAGACTCCTAGCTCGAAGGTCACACTTAGAGGCCAAAGGTCAGATACAAAAATGACTTTGTCCGGAGCATTTCTTGTTTATGCATGGAGGGATTTTGATGTATAAAAATGTTCATCATCATGAGATGGTGTGTCATGAGTAAGAAACAGGCCCCTAATCCTTTGCTGTTACTATAAATAGCTATTACTGTAAAGTTCTATTCTATTAACCCTTATCATGCTGAACGTGATTTATTCTGTCTTTGCGACTAGTGTAGATCATGATCAGTCTGCACATCCATGCAGTCTGATGATGATCAGCACTGTTCGCCATTCAATCAGTATATTTTTGGTAAGCATCCCTTTTTACAGTTAATGGTACTGTCCAAATTGAAAAATGGGCAAGTTCACTTTAGAAATTCAGCAGGGTAAGGGTTAATATTAGCCCTAGGAGAAAATTGGGACTACTTTTCTGTAGTACAACACGCATGTTACATCCAATTTTTGATTTATTTTGACCTAAGGCTACCTGATAAGTACTTTTGTGTGGACTTAGATTTTTTTTCAGATTAACTTCTCTTTGTTGTCACTATAAACAATATATATATATATATATATATATATATATATATATATATATATATATATATATATATATATATATATATATATGACAACTTTTTATAATTGACCGTAGGGAAAAATCAAGGCCATTTTTCTATGTTACTTTCAAATTTTAGGTGTATTTTAAGGTACCTCTTCCTGGTAAGGAGTTTTTTGTGGACTTAAAAAATCAAAACTTACTTCCCTTTGTTGCTACTATATAAAACGATTATTCTTGAAATTTTTTATCCTGGTTGTTAGAATTGGATATGTCATTGTTTTGGCTTTCTGTCTACCAAACTTATAGTTTTGTACAGAAAATGTTTTATTATATCATCTACCTTACGAGCATATATTTAACATCCTGGCACTCTTGTTTTATTTTGTTCATGCCAAGATGCTGTATTGGCATACAGTATGTATGATGAAATTGTCCTTAGGCAGGGGACGTTTTTAACTCTGTTACAAATTGTTGTTGTTGTTTTTTTTGGAGTTGTTGCCCTGTTTGATCTTGAACTAATTCATCACATCGTGAACTCGTGAACTTAAGTCGAACAGATCCATCCAACTGAATTGAAACTAGGTATACATCAGAAGCATGAAATGAATATGTACATGCTGCCCTGACTTTTATGATCGATTATTTTGTCTGGAGTTGTGGCCCTACTTTAACGACGAATGACAACTACATTGTAGTTTCCTTCTCTTCATTTCAAATAAAACTTTTTAAGCATCATATTAAAACATTATGTAGACATGCGCATTTGTTTCTTGTTCAGTTGTTTAACTTCTATATATTTTTCCTTAATAACATTATTGACCCGTCGTTATTATAAATTATTGAATGAAACATTCTAGTTCGCTTTGCAACCTCCGTGAAGGAATATTGTCAAACTATACCGATAAGAGGAATAGTTTGCACCGGGACGCTCCAGCCCCTAAAATCGCCGGAGCATAGGTAATTTGTCTTATGTTCTGGGTAAAATAATTGTAATATATACATTTTTTCTGGCTCGCTGCGCTTGGGTACATAATTTGTCTTTTATTCTGACTGATTTTTTTCTCGCTCGCACTAATAATTAATCTTTTGTTCCGGCTGAAAAATACGCATATTTTTTTCTCGCTTGCTACGCTCGAAAACTTAATTTGTCTTCTGTTCTGGGTTAAACATAAAAGATGCATTTTTATCTCTATCTCACAGGTAATTTGTCTTACTTTTTATTTATTTATTTTTTTTTTGTTTGTTATTTTTTGTTTTTGTTTTTTTATTGATGGAAAAAAATGCATTTTTTTCTCGCTCGCTATGCTGGCACATTTAAAATCTGACAGTTTGCATGAGCTCCGAAAAAAACATTTTATTTTAGTCCTAGGTAAACCCTCCCCATGAAAATCCTCAAAAAACGAACGGCTAAGAAATTCCGAGATACTCGCGCAAGAATAAGTCTGACAGTTCATGAGACGTAACTATAATTAGCATGTTATTTGTGTTGATTTTGTCACAAAACCTGTCCTTTGTCAATAACAAATAAAGTACCGCAGAACGCCCAGAATGCACCAAATGGATCCATTATTTTCATAGTTTTCCGGGGAATCATACTCCTGGACACCCCTATTTGCTCTAGTCTTCAAATATTTTACGCCCCCTCTTACACCAAATACTGTATCCGCCCCTGAGGTAGTCAAATTTTTTAAAAAACGTAATGGATGTAAGAATTTTTTTACAAACTTTGGAACGATAACGCTTTTATCATATTAAGTAGACCGTTTGAAAAAATGTTGGATAGTTCAATGAATCAGATGTTCTAGATTTCATTTCAGGTTGTAGAATATTTTGAAAAAAAAATATTGATTATTCTCCGAATACTTTTTGACTGTACTATTAGAATAGTGTTATTGGATCTATAAAATCTGTCGAGAATGATAATCGGGATAAAGAACTCTCCCTTTAGGTAAACGGCGTGAAGAATTATCCTTTATTATATTTGGCGGGAATCGAGCACGTTTTCACCGTGCAATATTAGTATTTATAGTAACAAAAAAGTAGTCCGTCATGTCAACAAAACACGATGAAAACAATCGTCTGAAGCATTTTAAAGTATATTTACAATCGTAAATTGTCAGCCTTTTAGAAAAAGTTTGGGTAATTTAAAGGGTGGCAGGAACTAGATACATGTCTTGTCTGTCTATTAATACATTTTAAATGGACTCCGCATGTATTTTGAAGCAACCCTTGATTTTGAAAAAACATGACCAATTTTGTTATCAAATTCGTCGTCGTACGACTTATGAAAGAGTCGTAGTCGTAGTTTGATTATCTAGTCGTATACTTCGTTCCAAGACGAATCCATTGGTGTATATATTTTATGACTTTTGTCCTGTAACAAACCCGCCAATCTAAATTATTTAGACCCACTAATTTTCCGATAGAATGAACCTTAAAGCATAAAAAGTAAAGTTTTGCATTTTTTTTTAAAAATTGAAAACAAATTCTCCAAGGCCATTAAGACATTTGGGGTCGGGCCAAAAATTTAGGGTAGGTCGGGGTACCGGAAACAAACATTTATTTACGCCTTCAGTCGAAGTAAAGAAATACTGTACTTTGCTTTCGATTTATAAAATATAGTTAAAAAAAAACAAAAAAAAACTTCCGTTCAAAGGGTGTAAAACGCTCCGATACAGTACTTCTTTCCCTTGGTGGGACAACTGTCGACAGACCAGAAAGAAAAATAACATTGTACATGTTATACCCAACCCTAGGTATACGAGCGACTTTCATAGAAAATGAGAAATAGGATAGTATTCAGTTAAATTTGATGCGTAGCGACCAATTCCGAACTGCGTTTTTAGTATTTTAAGTGTTCAAATAATTACACGATAAATACTGTCTTTGGTAAATATTCTCAAATGTCAGGTGGTTCCAATGTAGTTTCAGTGGTGAATTGCTAGTGGTGAATTGCTAGCAGAAAGACTTGATAAACATGTATAAAATGTCATTGCAAGTATGATTTAAAGGCATTTTTCCTGTATATTAACCGACTGAAGCTCAAATGGGTCTGTTTTTTTTCATTTACAAAATGCATCTTAATGTTCTGCTGTTTTTCTAAACATATTTGCAGTATTATGGGCAAAATGGAATTTTGCTAACATTTGAGAATATCTTACCAAAGATCGAGTAATTTTTGAAACACTTCATACTCAAACGCTACTCATTACATTTAAGTGAATACTAATCTATTTGTCATTTTCTGTGAAAATCGTTCGTACTTCACACATACTTCGTTACATAGTGCACAGTTCACAAATTGACAGAATAATAACCTAAAGCCGTATTGTTTACATTTAAATACTTTTTGTTCTAAACAATGTATGCAATATAATCCTTTGCTGATAGAAAATCAAACAGAACATGTACTTTTCCAGAGTTTCCTAGGTCGGTTCTTCGCCATTTGCCATGATGATATTTATCTCGGCATTTAACACGATGAAGAAAAGTAACAAGACCTGTATTAAATATTGGTAGATCCACTCATTTTCCTTCTAATATAATGTCTTTTTTTTTTTAATCAGTCTTTTTCCTTTGTAATAAAAAATAAAAGTGTATTAAAAAAGTAGAAATGATGGGATGGAAATTTAATCAGAATAGATGCAAAATGATTGTCTACGAAAAAGCGGCAAAAGCAGTCTGAAGTTTCCAAACAACAGCCTGTTGAATAAGGTTTCTAAACGGCCAAAGGGTAAATTACTATTAAGTATAAAAGAAAACTATACCTTATGTACCAATTTTGTGTATAAAATGCTTTTTTTGAGCTCGCTTTTTGTACATAGTTACATTTTAAGTCTTTTTCTTTCATGTTTGTTAATCCTGGAATTTGGATTTATTGTAACCCTTTCACTGTTTATGGAAACATGGACTTGATAATAACGTCATAAATCGTTTATATGGTAATATTTCTGTCCGTTGGTACGCCCTTATCTCTCTGGTAGGTTAACTTCAGTTTCAAAGGCCGACTTTCTCGTCATTTCTTCACTTTCAAATTATGAATCAAGTGTTTTACTGAAGGTTCAAAGAAGAAAGTTTAAATATAGGAGTAGCTTAAAAATACTTGCCTATTCATACTGTGATTCACTTTCTTTTCTACAGTTTTGCTGTATTTTGTACGGTTTATTCACAGGCTTGAATTATTATGCAATGAAGAGATCTACTTTAAAATGATTTTATTTTGAACAGCCAATAATTATTGTCTGCTAAGAACCAATATTTTCTTCAGAAAGCCCAAAATGACAACTTCAGCTTAGCTCTAAGAGACTTTTAATTCAAAATATAAGTACAAATCTCAGCCAGTTGACATATGTACAATGATTTTTCACATAATAGGCTATAACTTCCTTTTTTCCGATAAACCCGCCGCTGTTCTTATTAAGTACTATCCTTGGCATTGTTCTCCTTTTTTATTTCATTTTTTTTAAATAATACGTTATAACAAATGAATACATATTTCGTTACAGAACGAATACCTTAAACTAAAATAAAACCTAAGCACAAAAGTCGTAAGAGCTTTATTTTTTGAGCGATCTTAACTCAACTGCGACGAACCGACAAAACTTTTGATACTTTTCATGAAAGACGAACAAATAATGCAATTATGTTGGTTCCCTAAATATGTATACTGGTAAGCGTTGTAATTCTATTGACAGGCGCCACAATTAAAAAATCACGAAGGATATATTTAGATCTCATAAGGGTTAAAGACAAGGGTGAACTTTATTTAACGTCGCGTATGATAGCTATAAAGCTCGTGTGAGACCGAAATTGTATCCTGTAGCAGTTACTTACCTGGGCTTATTTAAACTCCTAGTACACCCCTTTAAACAAAGAGTACCAAGTATGGAAGCTTCAAGTACCATTTGTTCACTTTTTGCATGACGTTGCCGGGGATTAGACTCCCATCCTGTCGTACTTAAAACGGACACACTACTATTGAACTACTGAGGTGTTCTCCTGGAGTAATATTGGGTGTTGGCACAGCGGTGGTGCAGGAGATTGATGTGGCTGTTTAGATACGCATATACATGTTTACATGGAGCTGTACATGATCTATTGATAGCCTGTGACCAGGATGGACGTACCGGCGACAATAACTATCAGAACAAATCAACACCCCTTACAATATTTACAAATTTACATAAAATGATTATTAACAAAGAATAAATGATAAGTAGAAAAAAAAACTGATTATAAGAAAGAAAAAAAAATTAGAGTTCAGTATCTCTCGATACAAAGTTCTATCACTGACAGTTTCGTGGTAACGTGACGTGGCACAGATGTTTCAGATAATTTCGAACTTTAAGTAGCACAAAAAAATGTAACATATCTTCAGATAAAGTCCCTTTAAACCGTGAATACGTTGATTCCGTTTTGGCTCCCTATGGTGGTAGGTGATTGCATCCCTGAGCTGACTTAACAAAATTCATCGTCTTTGCGGTTTACGGCACAACCATGGGACGAAAGCTCTGCGCTGGGAAAATCACATCCAGGCGAGTGAAGACAAGTGAACCTCGGGTATTGTACTTCCGGGTTATGACATCACCAGGTAAAAATCGTCTGGCGGAAGAAGCTAAAATATATAACATATGGTAAGCACCATAGCAAAACAAATAAGTTAGGGCATAAAACTGCTCCTTTGGGTACACCATACCTCCGTAGGATCCCATAAATAATACGTGCTACTTATAAAAATATATGTGCTACTAAGTTCATACGTCACGTGATTAAAATACGTCACTTATTACTTCCATTATTACTAAAATTAATTACTTAAAAGACTAAAGTTAAGTATGAAAAAGATATGAAAAGTTTATGATGAAAAATTGTAGATACGGAAATGATAAACTGCAGCTATTATTTACAACTACAAATTAACAAAATTTAATGCAAATCAATCGTTATTCATAGTTGGCATCAATATAACATCAAATGCCATACACAAAACGGACGCTGTTTAGATGTGCTATAGACTGGCACACAATTTCAAATTACAATAATATATTACATACACAGTACTAGACTTGCCATATAGATTTATACATTACAGTGCAATACAATATCGGCGTTCCATAACAACGAAATGTTTGACATGCGTTTTTGAAACAGAATATTTTACAATTATCATGTTACAAATTTCAGTACAAATTTTACATCTTATATAAACGAAACATTTTAGACTCCTCTTTCGAAATAATTTACAAAAGTCTGAAAAAATTAATAAATCATCCTAACATACCGAAACTAGCCAACATTACATGCCGAAAAGTAAATGTTACAGAATTCTGTAGAATGCACAAACATTTACCAAATAAAAATCGTAATGCAAAAATCATACGAAAATCTAACAAACAAATTTCTTACCTCGATCGAGCATAAATTTCTAGCAAGAAAAATCAATCTTACATAGATTCGTCTAATGTCGGAATGTGGTGTGCGCTAGGCATATCTAGTCCAGTCTATTTGTAGGGTAATGTCCCGCCAAATACTAAATTTCATGGGACTCACGGCTAATGCGTGAGCTCTATTTTTATTTTCACAGGATTCACGATATAGCCGGGAAATCTGACTACTTTGGCGCGGATTGAAATTGACAACTTGAGGCCCGTTATAGTGGTTTTGGGGATAAAAACATGAATTACTGAAGTTTATAAAATATCAACTTTCTTATTACTGAACCGAATTTAATAAAATTTACATGGAAATTTAAGTTATGAAATACAGAAAAACATGAGAGGTATTTTATGCGTGAAATCTGACATTTACTTCAATAACTCAAAAATTTACAAAAAGATGATGCAATACCTGTATTTACACTACAGATACAATAAGGCCCGTATGTCAATTTGTGACATAGCCGGTATCCAAATCCTATTTTAGGAGTGGGAATGTGGGGAATTAATTAAAAGAGAACTCGTCACTTCTTAACAAATAACATAAAAATAACCAAGCAAAATTATGTGGGTTGTTTGGGATAAAGACCGTGACATTATTATAAAGGTTTGAATGAAAATTATTGCAAATTATAAATATATGACATGGTATAATGTAAATATATGAGAAAAATATTAATTGAAGCAATCACATCGCTAAGATGCAGAACACTTTAATAATACGCGCAATATACTAGACCTATCAGGAAATTGAAGATACTGGTTATTCTTACTTGAGAGAAAATGAGGCAAAGATGCACTCAGAGATTCTTGAAAATAAAATTATTTGTATTTATTTGATTGTATAGTGAATTAGTATATTTGAGTTAGAGCTTTATAGCAAAGTGGTCAAAAAGTCAGTATGTACGTGCATATAATATAATGCAACTTTTGACCCATTACTGATAATTGTATGGCAGATAAAATGGAAATAACCCTGTTTATAAAAGACACAACAAATTAGCGGACACGGTGAACGGTTTTCCACACGGTCAAGGACTCTTCTAATGGTAAAAGACACCAGCGATAAAATACCAATAATATTAGCAACCAATCGAGCTGGAGGTTGCTGTTACATGACGAAAATCAAGGGAACTGAGCATTTTGTAGATACTGTCATAGTATCATTATATCTTTAACAGACCCACCAAATAATTTGCGGATCATTTCAAACATTTGCCTAACATAACAGGACCAATGTATATACCAAAACGATCAATGTAAAAAAATCGACGTCGAGTGATATAACCGTACTAACAGTCTGATGTTTCTTGTGCTATATCTATTCATTTTACAACAATCTGTAACAAAATGATTAACATGCTGAAATTAATGCAAGTAAGATAAGCTAATGGAAGAATACCCAAGTAAGCCTCTATGTTATATTTTGCGGCTTTCTTTGTTAAAATGTCGATTTTTAGCTTATTATGTGCTGAAGTATATAAAAAGTATACTGAAGACGAAGATATAATATCATATTTTATTCTTGTGTGTAGGTCATTTACACACATATTATCATTTTGAAAGGTTAAACTTGTCCACTTATTGTCGCCAAAATATCAGATTGGCGGGAAACATTTTTCTCTTAAAAATCCAGGAGAAAACACAGGGACTCTCAAGATGTTATAAAGCGAAACAAACATGCGTTAACGCTATTCAAGCATAAAACAAATAAAAAACTGAATAATGAATATTTGTCCATCAACGTCATAAAACTTCCATTTGAATTATCCGTTATACGGCCGTATTATGTTTACGCTTTTTCAAGAAAGGAACACATACATTGTAAAAGTTTTTGATAAAGTCAAGTATCTCTGTTACTATCAAAGCTATTAACTTGAAACTTATAAAAGTTATTTACTATCAAAGTCTACACCAGGAGAAATAATCCCCTTAACTCTGGTTTGAATTTTGATAGAATTATGCCCCTTTGTAACTTAGAATTTCTGATTAAAAATTTGGATAAAGTCAATTATCTCTGTTACTATCAAAGCTATTAGCTTGAATCGTAAAATGGTTATTTACTATCGAAGTCTACACAAGGAAAAACAATCTTCATTACTCTGATTTGAATTTTGACAGAATTATGCCCCTTTTTTAACTTAGAATTATTGGTTAAATTTTTTGATAGGGTGAAATGTCTCTGGCTATTGACTTGAAACTTAAAATACTTGTTTATCATCAAAGGCTTCACCGGGAGAAGCAATCCCATAACTCTGGTTTGAATTTTGATAGAATTATGCCCCTTTTTAACTCAGAATGTTTGTTTTAAGTTTTTGATAAAGTCAAAGATCTCTGTTACTATCAAAGCTATTGACTTGAAACTTAAAATAGTTATTTACTATCGAAGTCTACACCAGGAAAAACAATCCCCATAACGCTGACTTAAATTTTGACATAATTATGCCCCCTTTTTACTTAGATTTTTTTTGTTAAAATTTTTGGAAAAGTCAAATACCTCTATTACTATTAAAGCTTTTGATTTGAAACTTTAAATACTTTTTTACTATCAAAGTCTTCACGCAAAGAAACAATTCACATTACTCTGATTTGAATTTTGACAGAGTTATGGCCCGTTTTAACTTTGAATATTTTACTGGCAAAGCCCTAATTCAGAGTCAAGTACTGAGAAAAGTCGAGCGCGCTGTCTTACGGACAGCTCTTGTTCCGTTGTTCTGTCCATCAGAGAGAAGTTATGCTACACATATCGCCAGAAGTATTGAAGCGAGCCATGCGCTCTGCACGTCGTCATAATGTGGTGAACATTTGTGCCAAGTTTCTTTAAAATCCTTCAAGCAGTTCAAGAGTTACACATCGCACTCGAAACAAAGTAATATGACCTATGACCCCTAAGTGTGACATTGACCTTGTAGCTAGCCATCCAAAACATGCGCTCTGCACGTCGTCTCGATGTGTTGGACATTGTGCAATGTTTCTTTAAAATTCCTCAAACAGATCAAGAGTTACAGAGCGGACACGAAACAAAGTCATATGAACTTGACACCCAAGTGTGACCTTGACATTAAAGCGAACCACCTGATACAGGCGCTCTGCATGTCGTCTTGATGTGGAGAACATCTGTCAAGTTTGTTTAAAATCCTTTAAGGGGTTCACGAGTTACAAAGCGGAGTCGGCACGAAATTGCTAACGGACAGACGTACACACAGACAGACAGACAGACAGAAGGTCAGATGAACACCTGTGGTATCCCAAAATACGTCTCCTCGGGCGTATAATAACAACAAAGGAATGAAACGCAAGATATTGTTTTTTCTACAGTTTTCACAATGATTTACCTACTGCCCTACATTTTGATCCCAGCTGTCCCAGTTTAGATTTTTTCATGTCGGACGACGACGGCGATGGAATACGGATACATTGCGATCAGACTAGCTCATCTTTTCAACTTTGACGCAGATGCGCAACTTATCATATTAAAGTCTTAGAACATTTCAGGAAAGTGTTATGACGATACTTTTTGCGATATGTATAACAAAACATTTTTCTGGTGAACAGACGGACGGAAAGACAAATCCAAATCTTATCCTGTTCGGTGACATAATAAGCCAGACCTTACCATCATATTTGGGATGTTTTCCTACCAAACATAATTTAAAATTATCATGTAGAGACGGCCCCCTTGAAAAATCGATCGTCTTAGGTGTCCACAGTCCACGTAGACTTAATTCGCAAATGTCTATTAAGAAGTTCTTACGCATTAAAGGCATTTGAGGCAATTATTTGATCAGCTTCATATTAGTTTTGGCGACTGTCTACGTCAACATTATCGACATCAGCTAACAAGTATGAAAAAAGCAAAAGGGATATTAGACAGAAATATGATAGGCTTAGGCAGAAAAAATAATAATGAAATGTACAGTTTTCAAACATCGACAAATAGACTATGAAATACCGCATACTTATACATGTATTTCAAATATTTCTGTCTTACAATACTTTTCTTGACACCATTAGCAAGGAACATAGAATTTATGTAATGCAATACATTTTTGTCTGTCATAAAATTAAATTGAACTAGAACTTAGAAATCTTTAACTTAAACTGTCCGATTTTGCTGCGCAATTTTTTTTTTCATTTTCTCGAAATGTATATAATTGTAAAGGCTCCTTGTTCATGTGCAAAACAATTTACTTATGGCATAAAACTGACTGAGTATAAAGAGGGACAAAACGATAGCAGGAGCACTTAGTCAGCTGGTATTATGGTAGAGGCACAGTCATGTAAAGTTTTATTCACTATTAGTTATCCAAATTTTACTCTGATATACATTGTAAACTTGGTGTTTACACACACCGTCAACACCGACGGATGTATAGCAGAAGTTCTCGGGCTACGTCACGGCTAGCTAAAAGCGATTTATTTTTCAAGCCAAAGAGACAACATGGAAATTGAAAATTAAGCTAACTTTCTTTTAATAATTCACCACGTTTATTTTTTATTTACCGCCGTTTTTCACAGGCATTTTACTTTCTGGATTCTGTAGTATCCTGTTGCTCGCACAATGTTTCAAGTTCTTCAAATGAATCAGAGGTAAAGGAAAACTGACTTGAGACACAATGGCTTTTATATAATCGTCACAGAGAAAACACGGCTTTCTTGGGGATTTATCTTACGACCCCGAGATGCGCAGATCTGTGCTCTACCTAATTAACTAAGCATACGTTTACATATGCTCGTAAAGTTTGGATGCCGCACCGTTTTGTTGGACAAATGTGAAAAATCCATATTTTTTAAAATGCATTACGTAATAGCATACCGGTAGAAATGTAACATTATCTATAATTTTCGTCGAAATATACATACCCGGCCTTCTTCCCTCTCAACATAACAAGGCTACCATAAATGCATCGCTATCACATAATTTCTTGCTCTAGAAATGTATAACCTTCAGATGTATTCGCCTTAGTTGGTATCGCTGGCCAAAATTACAGGGTCTGTCTCATCGATTATAACCTCTAGCCAGCTGCTGGCATGTGATTCTGGCGTGTAGGCTGATCATGGTTTGCACTGTTCGCTATTCAGTCAATAAATTTTAAGTGAACGCCCCTTTGAATAATAAATGGTACTGCCCAAATTGAATGATAGACCAGTCCATTTTAGAAATTTAACAGGGTAATGGATAATAAGCCTTGAACAACTGTGTCATATGACGCCAATCACATATTAAGCAGTCACTAGCAATAGATTTTTCTTTACTTTTTATTAAAAACTAAAACCGTAAAGAGCTGCGAAATAACATCATTTAGCATTCACAATCCTTGCAAATGATGATAATTGAAAAAGATTGAACTAAAGGTTGTTGGTTATCAAACAGTCTGTGTGATGAAGTTCTGTTATTATACTAAAGATTATTGACAGGTCTTTTCACTTCGTTTTGTCTAATGTTTCGGGCTTACATCTGTAATAGAAATATATTTTTGACGAAAAGTAACGACTGTATGAAAGGATTTTATCAAAAAGATAAAAGAACAACAAAGATGTTAGATATGAACAGAATGAGTAGCCATTTTCCATTGTCCATGTAGTAAGTTGTTTATAAGAAATAGAAAGAACTTTTTACAGCAACTAATGAGTTGAAATATATACTTAAACCAGGGTTATCTATACTACGACTATACATGGTCTATATGATATACGATTCCTAAATAAAATTTCACTTTTATTAGAGGAAAGCTTAAAGGTTCATAATGCTTTAAAATTTTATCTTAAAACAGATGAAACAGCTTTCGAAATAAATGTTATGCGTACTTACATGGTTAGAAAAGCACTATTTTTAATATTGCATATGAACTGTTATAGTTAGAGCCATAAAGGGATGTAATAAAAACAATAGATTCAATAAAACATTCTAGTATATGCAGCAATATTACGAGGAGGCCGTGCTGCCAACATCTTCTTCTTCCAAAGAACTAGCACAAACTTTCAGCGATTTCGTCATCGATAAAATTGATCGAATAAGAAATAAAATTAGGCCAGAACCAGAGTTACAAACCGGTGTTACCACCGAGGAAATTTCGAACACGCAAATAGATATACTTGTTGAATTCACTCCAGTCTCACAGGATGAAGTGAAAAAAGTTATTTTAAAATCTGCAAGTAAATCGTGTGAGCTAGATCCACTTCCAACATGGCTTTTGAAAGAATGCTTAGAAGAACTGCTACCATCTCTCACTAAAATAATCAATTATTCTTTGGAGAAAGCATATGTTCCGAAATCCTTCAAATGTTCGTTGATCAGACCACTCATCAAAAAGTCAGATCAAGATGCAACTATTCTGAAGAACTACAGACCTGTATCTAATTTACCGTACGTGTCTAAAATAATTGAAAAGGTAGTCGATGCTCGTTTGGAAAGCCACTTGTCTTTGAACAGTCTCCACGAAGAACACGAGTCTGCATACAGAAAATTTCACTCCACTGAGACTGCATTACTGAAGGTTCAAAATGACATTCTCAACTCCCTTGACCAAAAAGATGTAACAAATGTTGATGATGCTTGACCTTTCGGCTGCTTTTGATACCATCGACCACAAGACACTATTGCATCGCCTCCACGACCACTTTGGTATCGCAGGGAAACCACTTGAATGGATAACTTCATATCTGAGCGACCGCTACCAAACAGTGACCATAGATATTGAATTGTCAAAACCAGTGCAAATGACATACAGTGTCCCAGAGGGGTCCGTTCTCGGACCAAAATTTTTCACAATGTACACTAAACCAGTTGGTACAATATGCAAGGAACATGGACTAAATCATCATTTTTACGCCGACGACGGGCAGCTTTATTTATCTTTCAAACCAACAAATCCGGTCTCTCAAAAGGATGCTTTACGCTGTGTTGAAAACTGTCTCGTAGAAATCGTATCTTGGATGAACAGCAACATGTTGAAAATCAATGCCGATAAAACTGAAGTCATTGTATTTACCTCTCAAAGAAACGAAAAACATATTGAATAGGTTACTGTAAAAATTGGAGAAGAGAACATTAAACCATCTAAATGTGTAAGAAATCTTGGTGCTTTTCTAGACTCCAAAATGAGCATGGAAAAACATATGAACTCAGTTTGTAGACAAGGGTACAGACAGCTACGTCAAATAGGCCACATCAGGAAATATCTAAATACAGATGCTACAAAATCTCTAGTAAATTCACTCGTCACTTCACGCCTTGATTATTGCAATGCGCTCTTGTATGGTGTTCCGTAGGTCTTGCTGAATAGACTTCAAAGTCTTCAGAACACTGCAGCTCGAATTATAACGAGAATATCGCGTTATGATCACATTACACCGGTATTAAAAGAACTGCATTGGATACCAGTTACTCATAGAGTGGACCTTAAAATTCTAGTTCACACATACAAAGCATTGCATGTCCAATCACCGATCTATGTTAAAGACTTGCTGGAACTCTATCAGCCAGCAAGAAATTCGAGATCCAAGAACAACTCAAAACAACTAGTTGTTCCAAAAAGCAAAACTGTAAGGTACGGTGATCGTAGTTTTTCATCAGCTGCACCGAAGTTATGGAATGCTCTTCCGGTTACCATTAGAGACGCTAAAAGCTTGGATGCTTTCTAACGATCATTGAAAACACACTTTTTCTTCAAGGTCTATTGAAACTCACTTTGAACTGAAAAACAAGCTTTACAATGGAAATTATTTCCTATTGTTTATTGTTTTTTAAAATATCTAGTACAATCAAAATGTGGGGTAAAACCTGATTCACGCTAAATACCTTTTATTGTTGATATTTTTTTGTGTGTTGTATTGTATGTCCATATCATTCTGTGATATGTATATCTGGTAAATAATAATAATAATAATATTCAAACCTTTGACAAATGTGAGAGAAAGTTATAAACAGAAATAAGATTTAACAAGAAATTAATGCATTTTATGTTCATAACGGAAAATGTGGCAGCCACATTTTAAACAAAGACATTATGAGCCTTTAAACAATATATGGTTATGATTCTGTGAAAATATATCCAATTACTTTAGTTTTTAAAACCGGAGGAAAGACATTTGAAACTCGGTATCTCAAAATTGCTGGATTCGAGCGTATTACTTCGAGATAACCGAAATTCAACTTAAAATGTGCACGTGTTTCTGGGACGGGACTTGAAAAATGTTTAAAAGATAGCCGGAATTTTGAGATAAGCTGGCTGAGATATCGAGTTTCAACTGTATTTGCTCATTATTTACGAGCAGTATATATTAAAAAAATTCTACGTATGAAACTGACACGGACACTGTAAATCAAAAGTTGGAATAGAAATATTTAGGATATATGAAACACTTATTTCAATACACATGTATGTAAAGTAAAGTAAATACAGCCTTTCAATCGGTTCAAACAAGTGACAATTACTATATCGCTGCTCCTGAATTCGCCTTTCTACATATTAAACATCTACATTACAAACGATAAATTGTGTAGGCAGAAATAATAATATACATCGCTTATCTAGCTATATCTGCATTAACGACAAACAGATATGCAGACATAAAATCTAATGGTCATTTCAGATATACACCAAGCCAACTATATCAAAAATTGCTATGTAGTGATATCGTTGATATATGACAATTTAATAGAACTTCAACCGTATTCATCAGGATCTTAAAGCAGCATGCCTCCAGATTTGGCTAAAAATCTTTAAATTGAAGTTTTGGTCATATTATGAACATCAGAATATGAATTTTTGTTTCTAAAATATTTAAAAATTCCAAATCAAGAACCCCGGACCGCCGCGGCAATAAAGACATTTTCCCGTCGTCGTAACCAATAGCGCTATAGCTGAAGTAGTGAATAATGACTTCAAAAAATAGATATTTATAATCCAGACAGTTTACCTGGAGTAAAAGCGTGACAAACGCTTTTCGATTTTCATCGTAAAAAGTAGTAAAAACAGCAAATTCTCATTTGTTTCCGTAACATAAAGTTTGTCAGTAATTAAGTTTTAAAGCCTTCTTAAGAAATATAGCATTTATATCAAGATATCTAAAAACATTTTTTTTTTGTCGAACGATCTGGAGGGATGCCGCTTTAAGTCAGCATTATACAACTAATGTTTAAATACTTAACCCTGCACTCATACTGTGTTTACAAGGCTTATGTGCTTGTATGATTGTTCATACTTCATTTTTTTTGGCTCAAAATGGTGCTTCCACGTTTCCCCGCGCAAATAAAGTACATGCAGTATGATTTTTTGGGTTAAGTTTCAGGAGTTCACGGGCGATCTTAATCCGATGCTGGTTTTGTTCTTTTGACCTCAAACACGTTATCCAGTGTGGAAAAATATGCATTGCCTTAAGATGTTTTCTTTAAATTATTTTAGATATCAGCAATAGTATATCTTCCGACCTTTGTAAAATTGTAAAAATAATCATCTAAATGTGTATTATGATTAACCACTGAATGCAGACTTCCGGTAGTTGTTGCATCTTCTTTACACATGAAGAATCTATTTCCGCACAGCTCATGGTGTACTAGATACCATCTTTAACAAAAACAAAATTAACTTTGGTGGCTAGACATTTTGAAAGTTATACTCCAGACGTTTAAATTTATATTGCTCTAGTTATAGAAAGCTATTTCTGAAAAAAAAATGCGCTCATCAAGGAAAAGTAAAGAATGATGTAAGGTTTGGATATCTATGTGAAAAATTTGATGACGACCTCCAAGTAAGTTTGTTGATCACCTTCCAGACCCTCTTTGGCAACAGTTGCAGTAGGTTCACTGAAACAATACGTTATACAGCATTTGCATTATTATACTGCATAATCTTGTAAAAAGGTAACTTCAGACACAAATACATTGCCATTTTAAAGATATAATGCTTATAACTTCATCCTGGATAGTCGTACATATAACGTTCTGTGCTAATGAATCTATTACCGAAATAATAATTAACTAAAGTAAAAATAGTTAAGTCAACTTAGATGAAATATAATGTGGCATATATCTGCCACGAGATATTTAGGTAGCTATCGTGATAGTAACAATTATTGTCTTGATCAAGCGAAGTTTTCTGAAAAGATTATCTCAAAAGGCCAAAGGCTTTTGGAAATTTACATCATTATCTTGATACTTAATATGCAAGTGCCCACATCTGCCATTTATTAGCTAGGTAGCTACCTCGTTACTTTCAAAAATTATCTTCATATTTGGAACTTTTCTTGGAAACGTTTGTCTTAATAGCAAGTTCTATGAAAATCAAACACATATCTAGAAAATATAATTTATTGCGATAATTTTGTTAGAAAAAATACACAACTTTGTTAAAAGTTAAGAATATAATAATGATAGGAACCTAGGTATAATGTGGCAGTATCAAGCATTAACGCGAAATTTTGCGCTGACACATTTTCAGAAAATTAAACAAGATATCTAGAAAATGTCATTTATTGCTGTAATGTTTTTCAATATTAGTAGATGGGCAACATCATAAAGCTTGTTATGCAGTCGATGTTAAGGTAGGCGGACCTAGAACTTTTGTTTAGGTCAGGGCCGACTTTCTGTGTATCTAGGGATTCTATGGGTGCATGCCCCTCACCTAATCTCGGATTTTTTTGTATACCCCCAATAGTGTAATTTGATGTATAATTGATTAAATTTGAGCATGAGTTTTTAACAATGTCTTATAATACATTTTCGCAAAAAAAAACATTGACCGAGATGATAGTTTTTTTAATTGACAGTCGTCTGGTTTAGCAATTCAATCGAAAATATATACTATTGATGTAGGCTGGAATGACCAAGGGTCTGAAGTTAAGGCTTTGAGAAATGTATGCTTGCCAAATATTTGAGACCACTCTTGCTGCTGATTGTTATACGCCATTGCGGACTTTTCCAACTGGTTTATTTTAGCACAATTATTCTATAAAGTTGATTTAAAGATTTGTTAAAATTTGTTAAAAGGTTTAGTGCATTTCAATTTCAAAATCAGTGTTCCGTCAAAAACATATGCAGTAACAAATAGAAAGAAATATTTTAGAATTGTGAACATAATATTGAACTTTATCTTTAATAGTGGGTTTTCTCCGTCACTGCCTCAACATTTAGAAATCTTTGCCCAACAAACGTTTTGCAATTCTTGTTAACTCATTGGTCACTAAGGGCACGATCGAACTACCGTGGACACAAATAATGATAATGTGGCCGCAAAACATTCTAGCAAATAAAAAACGGTTTTATATATTTGTAAAGCATTTTCTCTATGCATATATTTAGTTGACATGTACCAAAGCTTGAAAGAATCTTTATAGTTGAATAATTGAAAGTTTATTTTTTGAAATGCAAAAGGGTCTGATGCCAAGACCAGAATGTCTTGCAAGATTTTCTTACGAATCACGTCTTCCGAGGCATAATCTTCTGTCTGAAAAATAATATTCAACTGTCTTTAAAATTAATAGTCCGTATTCTTCTGGCTTACATATAGAAATCAACATGCTTTTATCCTTAAAGGTTATTCTGGTTCCCATATTATTTGTTGCAGAAAGTTTTACTATATACCATATTCAGTAGATTATACAATGGTTAGTTGCAAGAGATTATGAACTACGTGTTGTTCATTATCTGCATGGTTTGGGTGGAGATATTAACTACCACCGGACATGAGCAGACATTTTCGCGAGACTATCGGATAGATATCTTAAATGATAAGATACGGTCGAGATTAAAATGTAATTCTCTTAAGATGCAGGGCCAGCGAATTAAAAGCCTTGGATACAGTACAGAATAGAATACCGTCAAATACAGTTTACCGTTAAACGGCCTTGTTCGTGACCTTCTTATAACCACTGTTAGATAAGCTACATACACTATTGTCAAGATATTTGTTACTCCTAAAATTACACCGACAGTCACCGATGAGTTTCCATTGTCACATTTTGAACTTTGCTGTTTGTTGTCTGAAATGAAAATCTATAGTGTTTGCTACAGGTGCAGCAATGACATTCTTGAGTACTAGTGACACCATGTGCCAAATGCTTTAGTAAATGAGAATGGCAGTGTAAAGCCTAAGATTGGAGCACGAGATAAAAAAGTTGAACTTCTTGTAGACCCTCGTTGATGGAATAGGAGGTTCTCAAACTTAAAGAAAAATATGCCTTTGATTTATTTCTAGTTTCAGCACTTTGCTAAGAGATTGTCTAAAACGCAGCCAAATTCTGCTCCCAATGGAATTCGAACACAAAACCTCCGGATTAGGATCAAGCTCTGTCTCACCAAACCTGTGCCTCCCACATTGACATTCTATATTAGTTAGATGATTCAAATAAAATTAGTTCTTGAAAGCTAGAGGAAGAATAACAAGTATCTATATAATTTTATGTGTCATTGGAACTCAACCAGCCTTTCCGTTCCTAAATTGCTAACAGAAAATATTCTTTTCATACATTTCATCTGTTATATATGTTACAAGTTATTTAAGGAGGTAGGTTACCTTGTTACCAAGGTAAATTCAAATCGAAGTCGAACCGCAGCAATTTTTTGTATTTCGTGTAATCTAATGTTTTAACTGCTACAATCTCTATTTCGTTTATCTCTGTCCCTTCAAGTAAAATTTTTATCCAGGTTTGAAGTACATGACCCTCCAAAAGTATTTTATATTGAAAGAAGAACGAAAATACGGATATTTGACACTTTTCGGTATATTTTGGTTTTACTGTTATCCGTAGAAGTCTGCATAATTGATAATTTTACTAGAATGCGCGTTAGCTTTCTAATATAAGCTTAAAATGTATATGTCGTGGGGCAACAACTATGTATGAAAACGGGTTTTTCGGCGGTTTCAGTGCCATTCTGTTAATGACAAACAGGGAATATTTGGGTAATATTATTAGCAAAATACCAAGCCCTTTACGTGAACCTTATTTTTCTTAAAGATTAAAGTAACCATGGCAACAGAGATGTTTAAAATAGCTTATATCTTTTTTTTTATCGTAATTTCTTATAAAAAATATTAAATAAAATTATCTTTCTTGTTAATGTAGCTTTAAAACATCTTATTTCTAACGTAAGTAATATTTCTGTGTTATTTGCATTTATTTAAACCAATTTCAAAGCTTAAAATACTTACAGCAGTACCCCTCGTCTGACATGTTTATGGAAAAATCGTTCTGCATGCTGCTGTGATTCCCATGGATATTGTTGAAATGCAAATAAAAAGCCGAAGCTGTGTTCCTTAAATAGACCAGTGTCAACGCTTTTGAATTTTACATTTAGATATATAGGTCACGGGATTCGTTTCCATGGTAAAATCAATTTAATTCAAGAATTTTAGAGCTTAGTGTTAGTATATAAGTAACAAATTATCAACGGAAACTGAAATCAGGTATTACAATATCAAACTGCCCAATTTTTATCTGAAAATGACCGTAATAGGTAACCTTTCACCCAACTACCCAATAACATCAGTTACCCTTATCCATTTTCTTACATTCCGTATAACATTTCAATATAACTACATAAAAGAAGCAAAATATTGATCATTATTTAGAGCGAAAGACTCATAAAAATATTTCATCAAATATTGGCAGTTTAAAAATAGTTCGAATAAAGAAAATGCACAGAATTACGTACTTTCAAAATAAAAGCTATTAAGTTTGCGCGGTAACTGACACGTAACGTCATGACGTCAATGAAGTCATTATAAGGCAACAATGTTTTGAAGCGTTTCTGTGGCAATTCATTTCTGCATTAATAAACCATTAAGCATCAGTTCGGAGACAGGTTCATGATTCATTTACGGAAGAATGAATATACAAACACATTTAGCTTGTCGTAAACTTCGTCGTAAATCGTCACGTTAGCTTCCGGTTAGGCATGCGCACATACAAATATTTAGAAAACTACGTATTTGACTTGGAGATGACTGATAAATTGGTACAATTCAGAGATGCATATATAACAGCTATTAAAGTGAACCACCACGTGGATAAGATTTCTACAAGCCATTATTATTTTTCAAATAAAGCTCAGCAAAAACCTATTAGAAACTCTAGTAACAGTGTCAACTGAGAATACATGCGCGGTGTTCATGAATATAAATAACAGAATGTGATTTATATTTAAGTGATACATACGTTCACTGTCAAATGGGTAGCACCATCTGCTCACACAGCTATTGGTATACTTCTAACCTAGGCCAGATGTGTGGAGGTTTACCATATTAAGCATTTTCTAAAACTTCTATAGTGTTAGTGTGTCCTGTCATTATATGTTTGGTAATTAGAAATAGTATTATGCATAAATTCAGTACATCATCATGAGCAAGGTATTTTTAAGATGTCGGAAAGTAGATTACTTAAGCGGCAGCACTGTAGGGAGATTTTCGCTGGCAGCCTTTGTCAAATATCTGATGGAAATCAATATATTGATTTAGCGTAGGTATGTCAACATGAATAACTCTTGAATAATTGAAGCAAAGTATAATCTCTCATTTTTCTGTATGGAAAGGTACGAGGGGTGTTCCAATAATAATGTCATTTGCCTTTGTTTTGCTAAACTACAAGTGTTTTCGTCATTTTAAATTTCTCTGGCCCTCAAAATACTCTCCACCTGCCTGAATACACCGTTTGAGTCGCTCATTCCAACTTTGAAAGCAGAGTTCATACTCTTTAATGGGAACACCCATTAGGTACTGATAAACTGCAGACCCAAGGGCATTTCGCGACTTGTATCTCTTTCCAGACAGTTGGAATTTGAGTTTTGGAAACAAGAAAAAGTCACAAGGGGCCAGGTCTGGTGAAAATGGAGGATGCAGAAGGACAATAACTTTTTCTGATGCCAAAAACTCGGTCACAAGTCTAGCCTTATGAGCGGGGGTATTATCATGCAAAAGCCGGACGTACTTGAGTCCTGTGCTTGGGCGGCGGCGTTTGTAGCAGGACTTTAATTTTTTCAGAACAACATTTTTGTAGAACTTTGCTGTTACCGTTCTGCCTTTTGGTACCGGGATTTGCATTACTGGTCCCTTATTATCAAAGAAAATCACATACAAAACTTTCTTTACCGTGCACTGTCGCTTGGCAATACTTGGACGTTTTGCATTTTTAGTGGCCCAAATTCTGTTTGAACATTTCCGCTTTGGCACAAAATAGTATACCCATGTCTCGTCACCAGTAACGAGGTTGTCGAAAGCTTTTTTGTTATATTCGGGATACATTTTGAGAAGCTTTTTAGCATTTGCAACACGGGTTCTCTTCTGTTCGTCTGTTAGCAAATGGGGTATTCATCTTGCATTTATTTTCCTGAGTTGAAGATGTTTCTTTAAAATACCATGAACTCGTGCTAAAGAAATGTTCGTCAACCGTGCTAAATCCCTCACGGTATATCGGGCATCTTTTTTCAACATATTACTGATTTTTGTATGTTGCTTTTCGTCGTTGTTGTTGCAGGACGACCTGGACGAGCAGCATCTTTGACTTGCTGCTGACCGGTTTTAAATTTGGCAACCCACCTACAAATAGATCTGTGAGACATTTGACCCTCCCCATAAATGTCGCACACCTCACGATGAATATCCATAGGCTTTATGCCCAGTAACGACCGACCTTTTATATAGGCCCTAATTTCAAGCACATTTGTAGCTCTTCTACCAGTCATTTCATGTATAGTGTAATGAATACGTTATAAAGCAATGTACACTGTATCAATGTTACTGAAATTGTGAGCGAGATTTTCACCTGTGTAATGCTTCAGTGATTATTCTATCGGCCCGTTGTGGTTTAGAGTACATAGCGCACGATATTCACGAAATAATGCGCAAATGACATTATTATTGGAACACCCCTCGTATGCATAACTTTGCCAGTATGCACATGTTGTTAGTTGGCACACTAAATTGCTCCGTATTTTCCTACAAATAATCATTCTTATTTTCAGCTGTAAGCAGGCAGTAGACAGAATCACAAATACGATGTTTATCCGCTGGTTCAAGGGTAGAAAGCTACATATTTTCACTCGCGCTATGTGTTTGTGAACGTATTGATTTTTAAATTGAATTAACAATTGTTATCATCTATTTATGTCATTCAGTGAACATGTTTGTTTGTGTTTTTTTTCATGACTTTTGGATAATTTACACAAACCGGAGCAAAAAGTTTGCCTCTGTGGCGCTAAATCGGATGACGGCCATGGACCAAGACTCCGAAAATAAAAGCATGTTCCAACGAAGGCAAAGTATGTGCATCTGTGAATATGTGTTCAGCGTAAACGTATCTTTTGGTGGCGAAGTGTCATGATAACATCGGTACATGGGTGCTGTCAACGTTGTGAGTTGACATATGAATTACTAAATATATACAGCCATTGAGATCCCATGCAAAACGAGAACATTTGAAAGTGGCCGGATTTTTGAGACAACTATCGATACAGGATTCTCAAACACGTGTAGTATTACGTATGGCCAAAAGAAAATGATATGTTCATACACAATTTATACGGAAATGAAATGCATAAAAGAATGGGAGGTTTCATTTTTTGCTTAGTATTGATAAGTAAACATTGCAAAGATCTAAAGTCATTAAATGTACAAATGGAAGTGCTACGAAGACTGAGCGTATGAAGCTGAAATATGAACAATTTGTACTTTTGAATATCTACATCTTACAGTAACCAGCCATAACAAAGCTCCAGACGTTTGTCTAGAAAGGTAAAACACGAACACTGTCCTCTAAACGACAGAGGATACTAGTATAGATTGACTGTTTCAACTAAAAGGTTGCTCTACGTTTGTAATTAGTAAGTGAATGAGTATCAAACTCTCTTAAAATGCGCGTTATAGAATCAGTTTTGCGCAAAACAGTAGAGAACATATAAAACAACTGTTTTATTACTACACAAAAAGTGAATAGAATGGAAAGGGATAATTGCATAACTGGAGACATATATTTAGTTTTTCTACATATGTAGAATTTGTTTGTTTGCATACTTGGCGTTTAAAGTTAATAACAACAAAAAGCAGTGTGGACTACGTGTTTTATTTTAGATGACATGCTATAAAAATTTTCGAAGAGCTAAAATTAACAAAACAAAAAAATTCCGTACCTGTTTGGACCTCCTTTTATTGCCCGGTTTTCTGAAAGTGAAAATAAAAATATATGTCGTAAAAAAAAGGGCCCGTAGCCAGACCCAAAAAATTTTTTAAGCAGGGAAAACAAAAATTTTAAAAAGAAGCAACATATTTTTATGAAATTAAAAAATTTACAGTCCCAGTTTGGGTAATAAAAAATTTTTAATACAAAATATAAAAAAAATTTTGTAAAAAACCTTATATTTAAACATGTTTATCAAATCAAAAAGCCACAATTTATAAAAAAGTATAAACGGGATGTTTCCCAGGGGGGGGGGGCACAAAAATTTTAAAAGTGTGTCTGTTTTTAAACTTTTAAAGTGACCTTTTATTTTTGGGAAAAACCCTTTATAACAAATTTTTAAAAAATGCCGCAACATACAAAATTTGTACTTTTAAAATGATTTTAAAAGGGGATAAAGAACAAAACCGCATGATTGTAAGACTCCATTCTTTTTATAAAAACCCAAAATAAACCCAATTTAGAAAAAAAATCAACAGTCACTTAGAAAAACGCCACGTTTTGAAAATTTAGGTATGCATCCTCCCGTGACATTTTAACAAAATAAGTTTTAATCAAATGGTAATAAAATTCCCCTTTTGGGCCCAGTTAAATCCCATAACTTTAGAATTTTCAAGGCTTTTAACCCTTCAACTTTTAACCCATGTTAAAAAACATTTGCGCAGTGCTGAAAATCGTTTGTATCTGGACTGGAAAAAAGGGCTTGGGGTTTCTGAAGAATGAGAGCCTGGCTAGGGGTTTTTCCGGGGGTCCCCCTGAAAAAATTTTTTTAATCGAGATGCGATTTTCTGGCATCTTGGGGGGGCCCGGGTTTTTGCACCCCCTTTCAAAAGCAATTTTTTTCATTATTACCCCTAGTATTGGAGAAAATCTTTCTTTTTCCACTTGCAGAAATTGTCCCAATTTTTTCCTTTTATAAAACCCAAAATCCATCAAAAATCATGACATTTGTTTTTCCCGTGGTAGTCTACACGTTTCCCTACCATCTTAAAATTTTAAAAATATTTTTCCGGCAAAAAAGGCCAGTACTTTAAACCCAAAAACCCCCCTTTTCCCCAAAATTACCAATACTTTTCTAGTTTACTCCCCTTATTGCAAAAGATTATTAAAGAACAAATCAAAATGTTTTAGAACCCCTTTTTTTATGTACATTCAACCTTATCTAAAATTGGGGGGGGGGGAGGCCCCGCTCGATTCGATATCTGATGATATAAAAAAATATTATATTCTAAAAGGGTTTCACAAAAAAGTGAAAAACAGTATACAGCACTCATTTCAAAAATTTTAAATTGTGGGTTTCACAAAGGTTTACGTCCCTAGGAATTTTGGGTTTTAGGGGCTCACACCCCAACCCTTTTTAATATCTATTTTTAACTAATCACTGTCCCCAATTTCAAATTAACAATATATTTGATTTTACATTTTTTGGGGGTTTGGTTTCCCTCTTCTAATAGGCGGTAAAAGAAGTCGTTACATTTTCCAACACTTTGGGAAAATTCCTTTTCCCCCACCCTCCGCTCTACTGACTGATGATTAAGGTTTGGGTTTTTTCTAAAAAACCTTTTTTACCACTTCCCAATTTTATGCAATTGGGTTTAAAAATCGTTCTCAAGAACATGAACCCAAAAAAAAAAAACGGGCGCATAGCAGTACGAAAGCTATGCCATATAATGGGGGGTTATTCGTTTTATTAAAAAGAAATGGGAGAAAATAGTTTAAAAAAAATAAATGAAAATTTTAATTTTTTATTTAAAGGGTTTCTTGCTCGGTTAAGCTTTTAAAAAATGGTCCTCAAAACATACCCTTTTTCTCTTTAATCTTGGCAGAAAAAAAGGGGGAAACCCCCCCAAAAAAAATTTTCTTGTGAATTTGTTATAATTGAAAACGAAAAAAAACGTAGTCAATATCAATCTATTGAAGGGGGGCTAAAAGGGCCTATTTTTTCTTATTTTATAGGTAATAAATGGAAAAGGTGGATAAGTTTGGACTACAAATCCACCCAGCCCGGATTCATTCTGGAGGGGGTTTATTTTCCAGTTTTTTATTCAGTTCGTGGTACTTTTTCCAGCATACGCCCAAGCTGGCTGTTGGGCCTTTTGGGTTTTAAAAGAAACTTTTGAAATTTTAACATATTGTTTTAAGAAATATAAAAGATGGTTTAATCAGTACAATGATAAAAGGGAAAAAAGTTTCTAATAAAAAATTTTTTTTAAAATAACGGGAAAATTTATTAAATTTTTTAATATAAGCCGTTTTTTCGGGTTTGTTATTCGTAGCTGCGAATAACCTATTTACAGGGATTGTCAGCAAAACATGTGGAAGTACATGAGAAGGTTCTTTATGTAGAATATTTTTGTATTACCCACAACTAAACTAAAAATATGAAAGAAATCGAAAAAAATAACAAACGATATGTTATGCTTTACACCCGGGGAAAAGAAAACTTTTTGGTTTCAAACGGAACATTTTAAAATTTCAGACCCAAATCATGTTCATAGTGTAAAAATTTTACCTAACGCTTTCTTTTGGGTATAAAAATTTCTATCGCTTTTTAACAAAAAGTATGCTTACCAAATTTTAAAATGTTTTTAAACTCTTGTAAAGAGAAAAGTTTCCGACACATTTTTATACATCATCTTACATCTATTTACCCCCAAATTTAGAAAAAATCAATTTTCCCAAAATACTTCTAAAGTTAAATGGTTTTACTTGGAGTTTCCTTTTTCCAAAAAAGCCACCAACAACAATCTTTTTGTGTCAAAAACAATATCTTTATGTAAAAAACTGGGGGCTTTAGTAACCACCCGCTTCAATACATGCCAAAGGTTTCCACTTGGTACTTCTTTTTCCCCCGAATTTGGGGGAAAAACCCGGGGCTACACAAAATGAAGATCCTTTTCGGAAACATTACATGCCTGGGAAACTTTTCCCGTTGTTCCCAAAAAACAATTTGGTCCCTTTGGAAAAAAGTGAATTTTTAAACCACAAAAAATGAAAAACCCGATGTTTTTCTTTCAGTTCAAAGCGAATTGGGGAAGTTTTTTTGGTATTGAAAATATTTTAAAGGTTTTTTTATTATTTCTCTCAGTAAAATAGGGCTTATCGTAAACTAAAGAATTCAATGGGTCCACACTCAATATTTTTACTGATTGTGATTAAATTTTAATGTCTGTTTTCGCTAGGCATAAAGGCAAAATTTCTTTAAAAATTTCATTAAACCCCCAAACAAAAAATGGTGTTTTTTGGGAGGGACCCGATAAAAAGATAAATATGTTTGCTGTCAGTTCCTTTTAGGGAACCTTTAAAAGGGGTCACATTCTGAAAATGGGGAAAAAAAAATTTGTCATTACAATTGGCCA
>NW_026462765.1:0-3641 GCF_021730395.1 Mercenaria mercenaria | reverse complement strand
CCTATGATAGCTTTTCTGCAATACAGCTGGTGATATAAACAAGATTGTAAAATACCTGCTTGAGTATATCACTACAGTATCCCTAACATGCATGAGCAGGATATCCGCTCTGTTTACATGTTCCGTTGTTGGACTCCGCGGCGGATGGGGGCTGCGAGTGACGAATACCAATCATTTAACATGGATAACCAAAACAAAAATAAAAGACCGCATACCGAAACAGATTCCGACGGCACGGAAGGTGAGAATTATTCTCACCGACCTTTCAATTCAAACATTCCATTTCCGCGATTCCTTCTCATTCAGTCAACAGTCGAAAACTTTAGGATGACACCTTTTGAAACAATTTCAAACGTTATGTAAAAATGATTTGACTTTGGAGAATTTTACAAATTTTTATGATCCTATTGATCGGTTTTCGGTTCTTCTTTCCGATATTGCTGACAAGTCCATTCCTAAAACTTCAAGAAATAGTAAACATAAAAATAAGCCTTGGTATAATGATGATTGTAAGACCGCTGTCTAAAATCTACAATCAGTTAAGATTCTGAGAGCAAAAGCTCGCAGAACTATAAAACAAGCAAAGAAAAGATCATGGCATTCATACGTTTCAAAACTTAATTCTAGGTCATCGGTTAAAAAAGTCTGGGAAATAATTCGCAAAATAAGTGGAAAAAGAAAAACTTCAAATGTTTCCCGTCTAACAAAATCAGACCACTCTATTGCATCTACCAAGGAGGACATTGCCAATATACTTGATGAAACTTTTTCAAAAAACTCTTCATCAAACAATTATGACAAAATGTTTGAAAACATTAAATCGACTAAAGAAAGTAAACCTTTAAATTTTGACTCAAATAATGATGAAGATTATAATAAACATTTTTCGCTCACAGAATTGTTTGACTCTTTAGACAAATGTCATGATACTGCAGCTGGCCCAGATCAAATCCATTATCAACTTTTAAAACATTTACCACTAGAATCAGTATACCTCCTACTTGAAAGTTATAATATTACATGGAAAACTGGCATTTTTCCAGATTCCTGGAGAGAAGCTATAGTTATTCCAATACCAAAACCCGGGAAAGATAGCACGAACCCCAGTAATTATAGACCGATTGCCCTTACTCGTTATTTATGTAAAACTCTAGAACGTATGATCAATTCTAGGCTAGTTTGGTATCTCGAATCTCAAGATATAATTACTAACTTTCAAAGCGGTTTTCGCAAGCAGCGCAGCACAACTGGTCATCTTGTTCGACTGGAAAATTTTATTCGTGATGTATTTGTTAAAAAAGAGCATCTAGTGTCTATCATTTTCGTTTTAGAAAAAGCTTATGACACTTCATGGAAATATGGTATTATGAATGATCTTAACGACTTAGGTTTAGAAGGTCGTCTTCCAATATTAACATCACAATTTTTATCTGATCGCAATTTTAAAGTACGTGTTGGTTCTACCCTGTCTGACTCTTTTGAGCAAGAACAGGGAGTTCCACAAGGTTCTATTTTATCTTTCACACTTTTTAGCATCAAAATTAACAATATAGTGAAATGTTTATTACCAGGGACAGATTGTTCATTATATGTGGATGATTTTTTGATATGTTATCGTTCAAAAAAAATGCATACGATTGAACGTCAGTTACAGCAGTGTTTGAATAAAGTTCAAACTTGGGCCATAGAAAATGGTTTTAAATTTTCCCGATCAAAAACTCAGTGTGTCCACTTCTGTCAATTACGGAAACAACATTGTGACCCTGATCTTTTTATAAATGGTACAAAAATACCCGTTGCTGACGAAGCAAAATTTCTTGGTGTTATTTTTGATAAAAAGCTTTCTTTCATACCACGCATAAAATACCTGAAAGCCAAATGTTTGAAATCGTTGAATCTTTTAAAGGTAATTTCAAATACTGATTGGGGAGCAGATCGCAAGGTTTTGTTAAGACTTTATAGAGCTTTGATTAGATCCAAGCTAGATTACGGTTGTGTTGTTTATGGTTCAGTCAGGAAATCGTATTTACAAATGTTGGATATTATTCATAATCAAGGTCTTCGTATTGCTCTTGGCGCATTTAGAACATCGCCTGTTGAAAGTTTGTATGTTGAAGCAAACGAACCCTCCCTTTACACGAGACATGAAAAACTGTCATTACAATATGCTCTGAGGGTAGCTGCCAACAAATCCAGTCCTGCTCATAAAATCATATTTAAACCAAAGTACCACGATTCGCATGACAGAAAACCAAAACAGATTAAACCTTTTGGATTTCGCATCAACAATTCTATGAAAGAAACTGATTTTGAATTTGATGATATAAAAGAAAACTTAGTTTTTAATACACCACCATGGACTCTTAATTCTCCAACAAAAGTCTGAAACAAACCCTGAAATATTCAAGTCCAAATATAACGAAATCAAGTCAAATTACAAAGATCATTTTCAAATTTATACAGATGGTTCAAAAGATGATTCAAAGGTTGGACGTGCCGCCGTTTCCCATCTGCATCAATCAAAATTACGTTTGCCAAATAACGCTATTTTCAGCTGAGGCAAAAGCTATCGATTTGGCCCTTAATTTTATTACAGAATATAGTGAAGAAAAGTTTATCATCTTTTCCGACTCACTTTCTGTATTACAATCAATACACAACCGCAATACAGAAAATCCTCTCATTCAAAATATTCTTCTCAGGGTTCATGAACTATCTTTTAAGAAGTCCATCATATTCTGTTGGATTCCTAGTCATGTTGGTATTTATGGAAATGATGATGCTGATACCGCAGCAAAGAAATCACTTTCATTAAATCAGTCTAAATTGAAATAACCATAATTATACTGATTTTAGGTCAAATATCAACAAATACATTTTAACTTAATGGCAGTCTTCATGGAACAATGCTTCGTTCAATAAACCGTGAAATTAAACCTACTTTAGGTGAATGGCACCAATGAAATAGATCTGTTCGCAGGGAGGAGGTTGTTCTTTCTCGATGTCGAATAGGTCATACTCGATTGACTCATTCGTATCTTCTGAACAATGAAGACCAACCTGAATGTGTACCATGTCAAACACCGCTTACTATTAAACATATTTTAATCGACTGTGTTGACTTCGATCCACAGCGCAATTCATACTATAATGTTGAATCGTTAAAAGAGTTGTTTGAACAAATTCCTGCCGACAAAATTTTGCAATTTTTGAAACAAATAGGCATATATTATAAAATCTGAATCTTGTTTGATTTATATTCACAAATTTTACATTTTTAGCTCACCTGTCACATAGTGACAGGGTGAGCTTTTGTGATCGCCCTTCGTCCGTCGTCCGTCCTTCCGTCGTCCGTCCACAATTTCTTGTGAACAAGATAGAGACCACATTTTGCAAGCAATTTTGATCAAACTTATATAAAACTTGTATTGGCATGATATCTCAGTTCCTTTCAAAAACTGGCCAGATCCCGTCATTGTTTCTAGAGTTATTGCCCCTTAAAGGGTCAGAATTTGCTATTTTTGTGCATCAACATTTTCTTGTCTGCACGATAGTGGTTTCATTTATGATTTTTTTTTTAACCAAAACTTGCAAACAACTTGTATCACCATAAGATCTTAGTTCCTTTCTTGAACTGGCAG